>NW_028160478.1:0-5000 GCF_964263955.1 Coregonus lavaretus | reverse complement strand
GCAATAAACAAAGAGGTATAAATAGACCATGGAGCATCTTATACAGAATATAGACAGGATTCAGACAGGATCCGACAGACTTACAGTGAAATGCTTACCTACAAGCCCTTAACCAACAATGAAGTTTTAAGAAGTGTTAAGTAAAAAATAGAAATAACAAATAATTAAAGAGCAGCAGTAAAAGAACAGTAGTGAGGCTATATACAGGGGGTACCGGTACAGAGTCAATGTGCGGAGGCACAGGTTAGTCGAGGTAACTGAGGTAATATGTACAGTGAGGGAAAAAAGTATTTGATCCCCTGCTGATTTTGTACGTTTGCCCACTGACAAAGACATGATCAATCTATAATTTTAATGGTAGGTTTATTTGAACAGTGAGAGACAGAATAACTCCCCCCCCCCTCTCTGTGGATGACTTCGTCAACCATTTTGAAAAGGTTGACGACATCCGATCCTCGTTTGTTAAGTCAAATGACACTGCTGGTCCTGCTCACACTGCCCTACCCTACGCTTTGACTTCTTTCTCCCTCTCTCTCCAGATGAAATCTTGCGACTTGTGACGGCCGGCCTCCCAAGAACCTGCCCGCTTGACCCTATCCCCTCCTCTCTTCTCCAGACCATCTCCGGTGACCTTCTCCCTTACCTCACCTCGCTCATCAACTCATCCTTGACCGCTGGCTATGTCCCTTCCGTCTTCAAGAGAGCGAGAGTTGCACCCCTTCTCAAAAAACCAACACTCGATCCCTCTGATGTCAACAACTACAGACCAGTATCCCTTCTTTCTTTTCTCTCCAAAACTCTTGAGTGTGCCGTCTTTAGCCAACTCTCTTGCTATCTCTTTCAGAATGACCTTCTTGATCCAAACCAGTCAGGTTTCAAGACTGGTCATTCAACTGAGACTACTCTTCTCTGTGTCACGGAGGCTCTCCGCACTGCTAAAGCTAACTCTCTCTCCTCTGCTCTTGTCCTTCTAGACCTGTCTGCTGCCTTTGATACTGTGAACCATCAGATCCTCCTCTCCACCCTCTCCGAGTTGGGCATCTCCGGCACGGCTCACTCTTGGATTGCGTCCTACCTGACCGGTCGCTCCTACCAAGTGGCGTGGCGAGAATCTGTCTCTGCACCACGTGCTCTCACCACTGGTGTCCTCCAGGGCTCAGTTCTAGGCCCTCTCCTATTCTCGCTATACACCAAGTCACTTGGCTCTGTCATATCCTCACATGGCCTCTCCTATCATTGCTACGCAGACGACACACAACTAATCTTCTCCTTTCCCCCTTCTGATAACCAAGTGGCGAATCGCATCTCTGCATGTCTGGCAGATATATCAGTGTGGATGACGGATCACCACCTCAAGCTGAACCTCGGCAAGACGGAGCTGCTCTTCCTCCCGGGGAAGGACTGCCCGTTCCATGATCTCGCCATCACGGTTGACAACTCCGTTGTGTTTTCCTCCCAGAGTGCGAAGAGCCTTGGCGTGACCCTGGACAACACCCTGTCGTTCTCCGCTAACATTGAAGGCGGTGACCCGATCCTGTAGGTTCATGCTCTACAACATTCGGAGAGTACGACCCTGCCTTACACAGGAAGCGGCACAGGTCCTAATCCAGGCACTTGTCATCTCCCGTCTGGATTACTGCAACTCGCTGTTGGCTGGGCTCCCTGCCTGTGCCATTAAACCCCTACAACTCATCCAGAATGCCGCAGCCCGTCTGGTGTTCAACCTTCCCAAGTTCTCTCACGTCACCCCGCTCCTCTGCACACTCCACTGGCTTCCAGTTGAAGCTTGCATCTGCTACAAGACCATGGTGCTTGCCTACGGAGCTGTGAGGGGAACGGCACCTCCGTACCTTCAGGCTCTGATCAGTCCCTACACCCAAACGAGGGCATTGCGTTCATCCACCTCTGGCCTGCTGGCCCCCCTACCTCTGTGGAAGCACAGTTCCCGCTCAGCCCAGTCAAAACTCTTTGCTCCTCTGGCACCCCAATGGTGGAACAAGCTCCCTCACGACACCAGGACAGCGGAGTCACTCACCACCTTCCGGAGACACTTGAAAACCCACCTCTTTAAGGAATACCTGGGATAGGATAAAGTAATCCTTCTACCCCCCTTACCCCACCCCACCCCCCCCCCCAAAAAAAAAAAAACATATTGTAAAGTGGTTATCCCACTGGCTATAAGGTGAAGGCACCAATTTGTAAGTCGCTCTGGATAAGAGCGTCTGCTAAATGACGTAAATGTAAATGTAACAACAAAGAAATCCAGAACAATGCATGTCAAACATTTTATAAATTGATTTGCATTTTAATGAGGGAAATAAGTATTAGACCCCTCTGCAAAACATGACTTAGTACTTGGTGGCAAAACCCTTGTTGGCAATCACAGAGGTCAGACGTTTCTTGTAGTTGGCCACCAGGTTTGCACACATCTCAGGAGGGATTTTGTCCCACTCCTCTTTGCAGATCTTCTCCAAGTCATTAAGGTTTCGAGGCTGACGTTTGGCAACTCGAACCTTCAGCTCCCTCCACAGATTTTCTATGGGATTAAGGTCTGGAGAAAGGCTAGGCCACTCCAGGACCTTAATGTGCTTCTTCTTGAGCCACTCCGTTGTTGCCTTGGCCGTGTGTTTTGGGTCATTGTCATGCTGGAATACCCATCCACAACCCATTTTCAATGCCCTGGCTGAGGGAAGGAGGTTCTCACCCAAGATTTGACGGTACATGGCCCCGTCCATCGTCCCTTTGATGCGGTGAAGTTGTCCTGTCCCCTTAGCAGAAAAACACCCCCAAAGGATAATGTTTCCACCTCCATGTTTGATGGTGGGGATGGTGTTCTTGGGGTCATAGGCAGCATTCCTCCTCCTCCAAACACAGCAAGTTGAGTTGATGGCAAAGAGCTAAATTTTGGTCTCATCTGACCACAACACTTTCACCCAGTTCTCCTCTGAATCATTCAGATGTTCATTGGCAAATTTCAGACGGGCCTGTATATGTGTTTTCTTGAGCAGGAGGACCTGGCGGGCGCTGCAGGATTTCAGTCCTTCACGGCGTAGTGTGTTACCTATTGTTTTCTTGGTGACTATGGTCCCAGCTGCCTTGAGATCATTGTCAAGATCCTCCCGTGTAATTCTGGGCTGATTCCTCACCGTTCTCATGATCATTGCAACGCCACGAGGTGAGATCTTGCATGGAGCCCCAGGCCGAGGCAGATTGACAGTTATTTTGTGTTTCTTCCATTTGCGAATAATCGCAGCAACTGTTGTCACCTTCTCACCAAGCTGCTTGGCGATGGTCTTGTAGCCCATTCCAGCCTTGTGTAGGTCTACAATCTTGTCCCTGACATCCTTGGAGAGCTCTTTGGTCTTGGCCATGGTGGAGAGTTTGGAATCTGATTGATTGATTGCTTCTGTGGACAGGTGTCTTTTATACAGTTAACAAGCTGAGATTAGGAGCACTCCCTTTAAGAGTGTGCTCCTAATCTCAGCTCGTTACCTGTATAAAAGACACCTGGGAGCCAGAAATCTTTCTGATTGAGAGGGGGTCAAATACTTATTTCCCTCATTAAAATGCAAATCAATTTATAACATTTTTGACATGCATTTTTCAGGATTTATTTGTTGTTATTCTGTCTCTCACTGTTCAAATAAACCTACCATAAAAATTATAGACTGATCATGTCTTTGTCAGTGGGCAAACGTACAAAATCAGCAGGGGATCAAATACTTTTTTCCCTCACTGTACATGTAGGTAGAGTTAAAGTAAAAGCAGCGTAAAAGAGGGGGTGGGGGGGGGGACAACAATGCAAATAGTCTGTGTAGCCAATTGATTCGCTGCTCAGAAGTATTTTGGACCTAGACTTGGCGCTCCGGTACCGCTTGCCGTGTGATAGCAGAGAGAACAGTGACTAGTGTGGCTGGAGTCTTTGACAATTTTTAGGGCCTTCCTCTGACACCGCCTGGTATAGAGGTCCTGGATAGCAGGAAGCTTGGCCCCAGTGATGTACTGGGCTGTACGCACTACCCTCTGTAGTGCCTTGGGTCGGAGGCCGAGCAGTTGCCATACCAGGCAGTGATGCAACCAGACAGGATGCTCTCGATGGTGCAGCTGTAGAACCTTTTGAGGATCTGAGGACACATGCCAAATCTTTTCAGTCTCCTGAGGGGGAATAGGCTTTGTCGTGCCCTCTTCACGACTGTCTTGGTGTGTTTGGACCATGATAGTTTGTTGGTGCTCCACTACAGCCCCGTTGATGAGAATGGGGGGGTTTTCCATCCTCTTCTTTTTCCTGAAGTCCACAATCATCTCCTTTGTCTTGATCACGTTGAGGGAGAGAGAGAGAGAGAGAGAGAGAGAGAGAGAGAGAGAGAGAGAGGAGAGAGAGAGAGAGAGAGTAGGAGAGAGAGAGAGAGAGAGAGAGAGAGAGAGAGAGACCGAGTAGGAGAGAGAGAGAGAGAGAGAGAGAGTAGGAGAGAGAGGGGTAGAAAATAGAACATGGATCCATACCTAACTCAGACACTGCTGCTGCTGCTGCTTCAGGCTAGGACATATCACTCAGACAGACCCAGACATGAACCCTCTTGTAGATAAAGAACATTGACACTACAAGAGAGCTTATGAGATATGATTATACTGTATATATCATACAGTCCACCCTCTAATGGTTCATATCGATGACATGTCCACTTCCATGTCCTCCTGGATTTTCTAGGATGTGTCACTGATGATATGTCTCACCATTTGCGTCCCAAATGGCACCCTCTTCCCTAAATAGTGCACTACTTTTGACCAGAGCGCTATGGCCTATAGTGGATTGTAAAGGGAATAGGGTGCCATTTGGGATGCACCAACTGTCTGGTTTCTTCTTTGATGAATCATATATACTTACCCTGTGCTGAACCTACGGTAAACTTTAAACACACAATACATTACAGCATGTCTTCTACACTCCTTCACTACACGCCTCTCTCTTCTCAATGTGTTTTATTGTCAAGTGGTCAGTG
>NW_028160479.1:0-41900 GCF_964263955.1 Coregonus lavaretus | reverse complement strand
GGGCTTCTGTACCGTTAGCTTAATGCTAACACCATACCTACAGAGAGAGGCAGAGGGCTTCTGTACGTTAGCTTAATGCTAACACCTCATTAGCGTGATTACTGTCACTTTGTTCATGCTGCTGCTGATAAAACAGCAGTTTGGTGTGTGTGTGTGTGTGTGTGTGTGTGTGTGTGTGTGTGTGTGTGTGTGTGATGTGACGCTTTAGAGAAATCATTAGGAATTAGTCCTGAGAAGGTTAACTTGGCTGTCTCTCTCTGAATAACGGGTAAATATGAAGGTGACTGCGACATGATGTGTTGGGTCCTATTAATGTGTTAAATGTTCATGTTAATTTGGTGTCAGACGTTGAATTAAAAAAGGGGAAGGGATAGGGAGGAGAAGGTGAAGGGGAGGAAGAAGAGGTGGAGAGTGGAGAAGGAGGAGGAGGAGGAAGGCAGAGAGTGGAGAAGGAGGAGGAGGAAGAGGAGAGTGGAGAAGGAAGAGGAAGAGGTGGAGAGTGGAGAAGGAGGAGGAGGAAGAGGTGGAGAGTGGAGAAGGAGGAGGAGGAGGAAGAGGTGGAGAGTGGAGAAGGAGGAGGAAGAGGTGGAGAGTGGAGAGTGGAGAAGGAGGAGGAGGAGGAAGAGGTGGAGAGTGGAGAAGGAGGAGGAAGAGGTGGAGAGTGGAGAAGGAGGAGGAAGAGGTAGAGAGTGGAGAAGGAGGAGGAGGAGGAAGAGGTGGAGAATGGAGAAGGTGGAGCAAGAGGTGGAGAGTGGAGAAGGAGAGGAAGAGGTGGAGAGTGGAGAAGGAGGAGGAGGAGGAAGAGGTGGAGAGTGGAGAAGGAGGAGGAGGAGGAAGAGGTGGAGAGTGGAGAAGGATGAGGAGGAGGAAGAGGTGGAGAGTGGAGATAGGAGGAGGAGAGGAAGAGGTGGAGAGTGGAGAAGGATGAGGAGGAGGAAGAGGTAGAGAGTGGAGAAGGAGGAGGAGGAGGAAGAGGTGGAGAGTGGAGAAGGAGGAGGAGGAGGAAGAGGTGGAGAGTGGAGAAGGAGTAGGAGGAGAAAGAGGTGGAGAGTGGAGAAGGAGGCGGGAGGAGGAAGAGGTGGAGAGTGGAGAAGGAGGAGGAAGAGGTGGAGAGTGGAGAAGGAGGAGGAGGATGAGGAAGAGGTGTAGAGTGGAGAAGGAGGAGGAGGAGGAGGTGAGAGTGGAGAAGGAGGAGGAGGAAGAGGAGGAGGAGGAGGAAGAGGTGGAGAGTGGAGAAGGAAGAGAAAGAGGTGGAGAGTGGGAAGGAGGAGGAGGAGGAGAGTGGAGAGTGGAGAAGGAGGAGGAGGAGGAAGAGGTAGAGAGTGGAGAAGGAGGAGGAAGAGGTGGAGATGGAGAAGGATGAGGAAGAGGTGGAGAGTGGAGAAGGAGGAGGAGGAGGAAGATGTGGAGAGTGGAGAAGGAGGAGGAAGAGGTGGAGAGTGGAGTAGGAGGAGGAAGAGGTGGAGAGTGGAGAAGGAGGAGGAGAAGAGGTGGAGAGTGGAGAAGGAGGAGGAGGGGGAAGACGGGAAGGAGAGAGAAGAGCAGAGGAAGAAAGACAGGATAAATATAAACTATTTTGTCTCCTATAATGTCACTCTTCAACATGTTCCTGTCTGTGTGATGGACGTGATTGTTTTGTCTGCTTCCCTGACTCCCTCTCTGTCTGCCCTCTGTCTTATCTTACCATCCCCTAACCCACACTGTAGCGGGAAACTGTAAATCATATGGTCATTTGGGGTATTATCAACAGTAAAATACTCTGAAATATTTTACTACAGAGTACTGTAAATGATGGTGCATTATATGAAAATATTGTGGGTGGGGAAAGAATTTCTGCATTTCGAATGGTACTGTAATTCCACCCCATAGAATACAGTAGCTTACCGTATCTTTGGAGCGACAGAAACCTTTTGACCACTAGTATTGTTGTTTCTGGCTCATTAGCATATTTTGAGGAGTGACTTGTAAGAGGCTATATTTCAGGGATCATCAACTAGATTCAGATGTGTTCTTGAGCGGATGGTATGGGGACATTGCAAATTGTATGTAGACTGCAAATTGACCACAAGAAGCCCAAACATATATAATGTTTTAACTAAAACAATCAATTCAAACCTTGCTTACAATTGTATACGATCACGTGTCTCTCTATTATGCGTGAGAATACCCGGGAATGGATTTTCCAAAATGTTAAATTAGTGGAGGCTGCTGAGGGGTCATCGTAATGGCTGGAATGGGGTCAATGGAATGGGATTAAACACATCAATCACCTGGTTTCCATGTGTTTGACTCCATTCCATTTACTCCATTCCAGACATTATTATGAGCCATCCTCCCCTCAGCTGGTTTATATATATTTATATCTTTGGCTCAGAAAACTTTTGGAGGGCCAAATAAAACCACCCGTGTGCCAAATTCAGCCCGTGCAGCCGCCAGTTGGGTAACCCTGCTATATTTGTTGCTCCCCGTGAGTGAGAATGCTGTAATTCCTATGTGGTTATAGTGCCCAATCAATTTGTGTAGGGGACAGATTGGAGTGGCAGCAAGTCTTAAGCCTGTAAAGGTCATTTTGCCGCGTACTTCTGGTCTGTTTTGCCCTGTAGTCTCTGCCAGTTTGGAAGCTTTTTGTTAAGGCCTCTATAAGTGAAAGTGATATAAAACACCAGATATTCATTAATATGCTGTAATGTGTAAACACTTTACCTACCGTACACACATATGCCTTATAGTTAACTAGGTCAGATAGGGGAGAGGTGTTGTGAGGTGTTGGTTTATTCGTTTTTTTCTAAACTAATGAATAATTCTTAATTCTGTCAGAGCTACATGTAAGTTAATTACACAGACAATTTGGAATTTAACACAATATTTCTCACAAAAACAAGAATGTCATTTCTTCTTAATTTCTTTAATGAATTTCTTCTTAAGCTCAGAAAATGCTTTTTCTTCCAGCGGAGACACAGAGGTCATCAATTCTCTGTTCATACCCCCCCCCCCCCCCACCCCCACTCTGAACACTGATCTCAGACCAGTCCTTGGTGAGTATGGTGGGGTCCTGGGATGGGATGGGGAGCTCTGGAGGATGTGGATGTGGTCCTCAATGTGTGAGAGCTGCTCCAGGTCAGTGTGTCATCTCTGTAGCTCAGTGATTTCCTGCTCCAGGTCAGTGTGTCATCTCTGTAGCTCAATGATTTCCCTGCTCCAGGTCAGTGTGTCATCTCTGTAGCTCAGTGATTTTCCTGCTCCAGGTCAGTGTGTCATCTCTGTAGCTCAGTGATTTCCTGCTCCAGGTCAGTGTGTCATCTCTGTAGCTCAGTGATTTTCCTGCTCCAGGTCAGTGTGTCATCTCTGTAGCTCAGTGATTTCCTGCTCCAGGTCAGTGTGTCATCTCTGTAGCTCAGTGATTTCCTGCTCCAGGTCAGTGTGTCATCTCTGTAGCTCAGTGATTTCCTGCTCCAGGTCAGTGTGTCATCTCTGTAGCTCAGTGATTTTCCTGCTCCAGGTCAGTGTGTCATCTCTGTAGCTCAGTGATTTCCTGCTCCGGGTCAGTGTGTCATCTCTGTAGCTCAGTGATTTCCTGCTCCAGGTCAGTGTGTCATCTCTGTAGCTCAGTGATTTCCTGCTCCAGGTCAGTGTGTCATCTCTGTAGCTCAGTGATTTTCCTGCTCCAGGTCAGTGTGTCATCTCTGTAGCTCAGTGATTTCCTGCTCCAGGTCAGTGTGTCATCTCTGTAGCTCAGTGATTTCCTGCTCCAGGTCAATGTGTCATCTCTGTAGCTCAGTGATTTCCTGCTCCAGGTCAGTGTGTCATCTCTGTAGCTCAGTGATTTTCCTGCTCCAGGTCAGTGTGTCATCTCTGTAGCTCAGTGATTTCCTGCTCCGGGTCAGTGTGTCATCTCTGTAGCTCAGTGATTTCCTGCTCCAGGTCAGTGTGTCTTCTCTGTAGCTCAGTGATTTCCTGCTCCAGGTCAGTGTGTCATCTCTGTAGCTCAGTGATTTCCTGCTCCAGGTCAGTGTGTCATCTCTGTAGCTCAGTGATTTTCTGCTCCAGGTCAGTGTGTCTTCTCTGTAGCTCAGTGATTTCCTGCTCCAGGTCAGTGTGTCATCTCTGTAGCTCAGTTATTTTCCTGCTCCAGGTCAGTGTGTCATCTCTGTAGCTCAGTGATTTTCCTGCTCCAGGACAGTGTGTCTTCTCTGTAGCTCAGTGATTTCCTGCTCCAGGTCAGTGTGTCATCTCTGTAGCTCAGTGATTTCCTGCTCCAGGTCAGTGTGTCATCTCTGTAGCTCAGTGATTTCCTGCTCCAGGTCAGTGTGTCATCTCTGTAGCTCAGTGATTTCCTGCTCCAGGTCAGTGTGTCATCTCTGTAGCTCAGTGATTTTCCTGCTCCAGGTCAGTGTGTCATCTCTGTAGCTCAGTGATTTCCTGCTCCAGGTCAGTGTGTCATCTCTGTAGCTCAGTGATTTCCTGCTCCAGGTCAATGTGTCATCTCTGTAGCTCAGTGATTTCCTGCTCCAGGTCAGTGTGTCATCTCTGTAGCTCAGTGATTTTCCTGCTCCAGGTCAGTGTGTCATCTCTGTAGCTCAGTGATTTCCTGCTCCAGGTCAGTGTGTCATCTCTGTAGCTCAGTGATTTCCTGCTCCAGGTCAGTGTGTCTTCTCTGTAGCTCAGTGATTTCCTGCTCCAGGTCAGTGTGTCATCTCTGTAGCTCAGTGATTTCCTGCTCCAGGTCAGTGTGTCATCTCTGTAGCTCAGTGATTTTCCTGCTCCAGGTCAGTGTGTCATCTCTGTAGCACAGTGATTTTCCTGCTCCAGGACAGTGTGTCTTCTCTGTAGCTCAGTGATTTCCTGCTCCAGGTCAGTGTGTCATCTCTGTAGCTCAGTGATTTCCTGCTCCAGGTCAGTGTGTCATCTCTGTAGCTCAGTGATTTCCTGCTCCAGGTCAGTGTGTCATCTCTGTAGCTCAGTGATTTTCCTGCTCCAGGTCAGTGTGTCATCTCTGTAGCTCAGTGATTTTCCTGCTCCAGGTCAGTGTGTCATCTCTGTAGCTCAGTGATTTCCTGCTCCAGGTCAGTGTGTCTTCTCTGTAGCTCAGTGATTTCCTGCTCCAGGTCAGTGTGTCATCTCTGTAGCTCAGTTATTTCCTGCTCCAGGTCAGTGTGTCATCTCTGTAGCTCAGTGATTTTCCTGCTCCAGGTCAGTGTGTCATCTCTGTAGCTCAGTGATTTCCTGCTCCAGGTCAGTGTGTCATCTCTGTAGCTCAGTGATTTCCTGCTCCAGGTCAGTGTGTCATCTCTGTAGCTCAGTGATTTCCTGCTCCAGGTCAGTGTGTCATCTCTGTAGCTCAGTGATTTCCTGCTCCAGGTCAGTGTGTCATCTCTGTAGCTCAGTGATTTCCTGCTCCAGGTCAGTGTGTCATCTCTGTAGCTCAATTATTTCCTGCTCCAGGTCAGCATGTGATAGATTAATTATTAATGACTAATTATTACACCCTGAAACTGTGTGAAATGTGTTAGAATTAGGGGTGTAACGATCCATCTACTACATCGATGTATCGATTTATATTCCTATGATCCAACTACATCGATCTGTGCTCGGCGAGTTGGCCTTTTGGACAACATATATCAATCTAACATCGTTTTAAAATGTAATAAATCGATTGTATCGATACTAGGAAATAACCCATTGGATTTAAGCACGTCAGACTTTATATGGATGTTTTTTCTTAGCACTTTTAATGATAAAGGCTTTAAACATTACTCGATTCAGTCTGCCTATCCGTGACGTCATCGCCCCGCACCAGCATTAGCGCAAAGGCGCAAAAACAACAAAACATAGCATGGCGGACGACAGAGGAGAAGCCGACGAGCGAGAAATTATCAAGCCACCATTGCGGTGGCTTGATAATCTAGTAACTTCACCTGCACTGTCCAGTGTCCAGGTATTTATTTCAGTCACACTGGTTGAATTTTTGGCTAAAAGGTTACTGAATCGATTTCAAGTCACTGAATCGTTTCGGATCGTATCGTTCTAAATGAACCAATATCGTCCTTGAATCGTATTGACAACCACGAATCGTGATACAAATCGAATCGTTGTTAAAACGAATCGTCACACCCCTAGTTAGAATGTGTGAGTGTAGGTCCAGTAAAGACTATGGCATTGAGCTACTATTCAGCAATGTGAGTAAGAGTTAGGCCAGACAACAAAAGACAAGGAGAACTGTCTACAGGCAACTGATAACTGAGGAACTTAGGGAGGAGAGAAACTGTTAGGCTTTTTAATGAGTATAAAAGATGGACTCTGAAATTGTGATGGCAGAATTCTCAATGAATAAATCTCTGACTATGCAGACCGGGACTCTGTCCGTTACTTAAATCCCAAAAGACTTACAACTTTTTGAGAGACGCACAGAGACACTGAAATAGTTTGTTAAATAATTCACATAACAGCTTGGTCCTTCGAGCTCGGAATCCAATACCTGCCTCTGTCAGTCCAGGTAACTCTGAAAACCGTCGACGGGCGAATGATACATTCGTAAATAGAAAGTCCTGCCCTTTGACCCTAAGGGTTAAGACAGGCCAGAGGACACCTGATTAATGACCGAGACGGTGACGGAACCCAAACCTACATTGAATCTCGGCTGCAAGGATAAGGTCAGTAGTCTTTATTCATGACTTGGGGCAGTCTGGGATTGCTCAGGGTGGATCCGTAACCATTCACGGTAATAGGCCATTACCAAAATAAACTACCCTGTATTCAGAGAACCTGGGGTTAAAGAAATACAGGGAAGAGAAGGGATTTTTGAGTAAATTTGGACGGTTAAGATCACTAGAGGAGGGAGAACCCATTCCTTTTGTATGAGACTGTCAGGAATTGTCAAGATTACATTGTGGGGATAAATTCCTCCGTAGAGTAGGAGATCATTCTGGGGGACTAGTCAAGACTACCTATTCAGGAAGGGGTGATTCCAGGTGTTGTGGTGTGAAGCTGTTTTGAATTACTTGTTATATTGACTTGTTATATAGAAGAGGTGGCTAAGGGATTTTTAACAGTACCAACCATGGGGGGCAAATCCTCACAAGAGGTCCCAGAATTTAATGGGGACGAGAAATACATGGAAAAGAAAGACAAACGGAATGTGTATTATGGATATATTTGGAGAAAGAAATATGGCTTTACTGGGCGACTTGATGTAATTAAACTGGAATCCATGATTAAACAAATGCCTGTAAATTGTGGTAATGATCTAAAGAAACAGAAAAGAGAGGGCTTAGAAACAGCCAGGGTGTGGCTAGTAGAAGCTAGAAGGCAGGAAGAAAAGAGAAGTGAGTGAGAGTGAAAGAGAAGTGAAGGTCGAGGTCTCAGTGCCTCCCCCAGAGCAGAGGACAGAAAGGTTATATCTAGTCCTGGCAGAACAGGCTTGGAAAGAGAACCCAGATTATGGGGTTGTTGTGTATAGAAGAAGCACCTCCCCCGTCATTTGACGGCAAAGCCGGACAGTTGAAGAAGGAATGAGAAGGGGGGGGGGGGGGGACTCAGAAAACTTAGAGAAAGAAGGGGGAATAACAGACAGGACCGAGGAAGAAAAGAACAGAAGGGAGCAGAGTATTTAATAGCCACACTAGGCGAGATAACGGGTAAGGATAGAAACCCAGGAAAGAGTGAAGGCTACAACGGGGGGGGGGGGGAATAAGTGCTTTAACTGTAACAAGGGGGGGTCATTTTGCAAGAGAGTGTAAGGCACCTTGTACTTACGGTAATAAGACAGGGCATCAATCCCGACACTGCAGAAACATAGGAAAAAGCAGACAAGGGGAAGGGGAAAAAAAGAATAGGAGGGATATGAGAAATCTTGTTGGAGAAAAAGGTCACGTGTACGGGGTTGAGCATATGACGTCAACACATTGTATTTCGGTCAAGCTTCAAGGGGGTAATTAGATTTGAGAAATTTTGAATTGCATTGTCTAAGCAAGAATGGTATTAAATTCATGCTTTCTAGTTATGTCTATGAAAATATGTTATTAAGTAGTAATGGGTTGTGGTTACAAGTACTAATGACATGATTTCGTAAGAAGGAAGATGATTAGGGCAGGTCCCCGCGCCTCTCCCGTACTGAGAGACAGTACATAGTTCAAATGATAGGAATAAAATTAAATGTATGCTTATCAACGATAGCAAGTATTTGTTTTATTAATTAGGGCCTAATCAGAGAGAACAGTTAAAGAAATTGAATAGCGAACTGAAAATTGCTATAGAGTTGGGACAATTATTTGAATTGAGAAAAAAATAAATAATGTATGGTTCTACTTCGCGGGTAAAAGAGTTGTACTTGCTTGACTGGATCGAGCAGAAGGTTGAATAGTTGAATGAAAAGCATTTCTTTGACAAATTCTAATGGTTATTACTTTATTGTATTGGTTGGGTAACACCAGTGGTGTATGAAAATAATTGGTGATTTCTAAAACGATAATATGTTTATGGTACGTTGAACAATGGGATATAGGGTGTGACTATTAGGATGATGGATTGAATAAACATTGGTTATAAGTATGAAGTTATTAAACAATAGGTTTATATTTAAAAAAACATCAATGCAACAGGTTGTGATGATTAAATTAATAGAAAGGGGTTATAGGGTTATATTAGAAGGTGTAGTGAACTTAATGAAACGTGGTATTATATAGTGTCTTCCAGGATTGATGGAAGTCTCCTATAGCATTATGTTAAGGGGATGCCTGGGATAAAATATAATGTCTTACTTACACGGAGTATGTGATTGTATTGGCTAATGAATGAAATATGACATTTACAGGGGCGACAGGAACAATAGAAGGGGAGACAGATTTTCCTATGGTGTTGATCAAATAATTGAAAATGGATCATTTGAGATGAGATCACATGGAGCAGATTTAGGGGTTCAATAATCATTGTGAGATTTAAAAAGGATATGATCTGAAGGGTAATCAATTAAACATAATCATTGTATACTCGAGGAATTTTAAGTGGTTGTATGGATTAGTTATGAGGAAATTAGATTGATACAAACAATTATTGATGAGTTAGGACTGGGGATATCTGTATCATGTTTTGTGTGTACTACCATCTTTAGATTACTGATGGTAATTGAAGGTTAACTAAATTAATAATTTCTCTTCCAGGAGAAAGAGATTCGCTTATCTCATTGGAATGTTGCCCAGGGATAGGGGGAGCAGTTTAGTGGAGTTAGGCAGTATTTAGGTCGTAAAAGTGAGCTACCAAATTAAGTGGGGCCTGGCTATTTTTGGTTGTTGTTTTTCAATTGGGTTTTTCAAATAAAAAACAACACACCTAGTATGATGTGTATACAGGGTTGTTATTTTGATTTTAGGGGGTTTTCAACAGGTCAAAGGTGCTAAGTCTTAAAGGAGCACACACAGTGAATTTTATGGAGTTTTTCGGTTTTGACTGAGTTTAGGGTGTATGTGATTTCTTATGAGAATAAATGTAATGAGGACTTAATGAACACTTGGGATAAGTAACATTTATGAAATATTTAGAATGATGGTAATGTTTAGTATACTATGGGATGGAACAGTTCGTTGAATGATTTCAATTGCCTCTGAACTCTGTTTTGACTTTCTGGTGTTAATTAATCATCCAAACTGGTAATTCTAAAGGCATGAGAGGAGGACTTTAAGATAGTTTATTTTACCAAGTTGAGGGTAATTTATAATACTGTGAAAAATGTGAAGATTATAATTTGGTAATAATATATATGATTTGAACCATACAATAACAGAAGAGAGAGAGAGCTTTCCCTGAATGAGGGATACCTCTTGCTAGTCAATTGTACTAATCTTGGATTACTTTTACGGGATAGAAGTAAGTTGAGGTATTATCAAATGTTTATTTTAGGGAGGAGAGAAACTGTTAGGCTTGTTAATGAGTATGAAATATGGTGCAGAATATTATGAGAACGGCAATAACTGAGGAATGCAGGGAGTAGGCTATGATAAGAATGTGTGTATGCATGTGAGTATATGCATGTGTGTGTGTGTGTGTGTGTGTGTGTATGTGTGTATGCATGTGAGTATATGTGTGTGTGTGTGAACTGATGGTCAGGAGAGCAGTTTTAGAGTGGAAAACTACAGCCCGCCTACAGAGGGAAGGGATTTCTTTTTGTATGACGTATGAGTATAAAAGATGGACTCTGAAATTGTGATTGCAGAACTCTCAATGAATAAATCTCTGACTATGCAGACCGGGACTCTGTCCGTTACTTAAATCCCAAAAGACTTACAACCTTTTGGGAGACGCACAGAGACACTGAAATAGTTTGTTAAATAATTCACATAACAGTATGTCATCTCTGTAGCTCAGTGATTTCCTGCTCCAGGTCAGTGTGTCTTCTCTGTAGCTCAGTGATTTCCTGCTCCAGGTCAGTGTGTCTTCTCTGTAGCTCAGTGATTTCCTGCTCCAGGTCAGTGTGTCTTCTCTGTAACTCAGTGATTTCCTACTCTAGGTCTTCAATGAGCCCTTCAGCCTGCCTCTCTGCTACTTTCTGCATCTCCAACCACGTCAATGTAGTTACCCTGCCCTATCTCAATGGAGCGCACCAGAGCAGGGAAGACCTGTATGCTGTCTGCTAACTCTTTCTCTGTCTCTCTTTCTGAGATCAACTGAGAGTTTGATCTCCTTAACCTTCTGCTGTCATCTCCTGGATCATCTGCTGCACCGCTGCCTGTCTTCCCCAGCTGAGCCTTCCTCTCTCCATGCTCTATCATCTGAACTGACTTAATGGACTGAGCAGCCATCTCAGAAATGAAAATATTGACAAACAGATCTGGGGTTCTATTTTCGGCTGGCGCAAATGTCAAATGTGCTTTAGTTTGCAATTTCAGCATGCAAAACTGCCGGACTGGAGGGAAGAGGACCGAGCACGCCCCCATTCTCATCGACGGGGCTGTACTGGAGCAGGTTGAGAGCTTCACGTTCCTGGGTGTCCACATCACCAACAAACTAACATGGTCCAAGCACACCAAGACAGTCGTGAAGAGGGCACGACAAAGCCTATTCCCCCTAAGGAGACTGAAAAGATTTGGCATGGGTCCTCAGATCGTCAAAAGGTTCTACAGCTGCACCATCGAGAGCATCCTGACTGGTTGCATCACTGCCTGGTATGGCAGACTCCTGAACATCTTATCAAATGGCTACCTAGACTATTTGCATTGCCCCCCACCCCTCTTTTACGCTGCTGCTACTCTCCGTTTTATCAATGCATAGTCACTTTAATAACTCTACCTACATGTACATATTACCTCAATTACCTCGACTAACCGGTGCCCCGCACATTGACTCTGTACCGGTACCCCCTGTATATAGCCTCGCTATTGTTATTTTTACTGCTGCTCTTTAATTATTTGTTACTTTTATTTTGTAATATTTTATATTGTTTTTTTTTGTGTGTCTTTTTTGTTGTTGGTATTCTTTCTTAAACTTTAGTTTATTTGGTGAATATTTTCTTAACTCTATTTCTTGAACTGCATTGTTGGTTAAGGGCTTGTAAATAAGCATTTCACAGTAAGGTCTACACCTGTTGGATTCGGTGCATGTGACAAATAACATTTGATTTGATCCCCAGAATCTTTTTACCTGTCTATTTTCAAAGGTTAAATCTTAGAACATTAACAGCTTCATAGTTAAGAACAAAACGAAACGTATTCTACAAGAACAAATATCACTCCCTAAAAACACAACCCTATGGAACAATCCTTGGATTGCTTTTCAGAATAAACTAAAGGCATAGAAACAGGAAATGACTTGGTAACAGGAAATACATATATTTCCATGACAGAATTAAAAAGTAATTTTGGACTGACCGATGTAGACATGTTCAAATGCATGCAACTTACATTAAAACTTAAAATGTTGATTTAAAATCTTTTGGACATCAGAGCAACCTTGAAGGAATCTTATTTGTGTCAGAAAATGATGTTTCATATGATTGATAGGTAAGATATACCAAACCTTGCAGAGAGCCGATCCAACTGACAACCTCTTAGACAAACATATCAACTATTGGAACCAAGACTTAAAAAGATGTTGGCACAAGATGGAGGGAATGATGGAGCATAACTAACGAAATTACAGTTAAAGAAAAATGTACGCTTAATCCAGTATAAACTAATGTGTAGAATTAATAATACAAGATACAAAATTCGCAAATTCAAAAGCACAAAAGCAGTGTCATGTCTTAAGTGTAAAACGAATATTGATTAAATAATCCATGCTTTCTGGGAACGCTATAAAGTCCGGAAGTTGTGGGCGGAGCTATAAAGTTGGCTGTCAGAAGTATTACAATGTAAACTTACTTTTAATCCATCTGTCTGCATATTTTAAGACATAGCATACGAGGGGTGTAATGAGATACCCAATGGGCTGGATGATTATCTTCTCATCAGTCACCTTGAAAAAACATATTCTAAAAACGTGTAAATCAATCAATCCACCATCATTAAGACAATGAAAAAATCAAATGATTTATTATTAAAATAGCATGGGCAACTGAGGAAAAACGAATTGGTGCATTTTAAGGCCAAGTGGCAAACAATAATGCAGGCGTGGGTGTGGGCATGTGGGTCTGGGCAGCAGCCAGGTCACCCGTGATAAAAGTCAGTATTCTGAGGATGTTGGGAGATGACGTGGAAACCGGCCACTAAGGGCAACAGGGAGCTCTGTTACCTTCAAGTAGGTTTCAGTTTTGCTTCCAGAGAGCAGAAAGCAAGGTTAAGATAAACAGGACCCAGTTGTACTGTGTTGTACAGCAAGGTAATTTTTTTTATGTAAAATCAACCCAGGTACAGCTGAAACCACCCCACCCAACCTCAGTCCAACCCTGTCCTTGTACATGTCCTGCTGAGACCTAGTCAGTATGATGCTACAGTGGGTTATAGATAACACCCTGTCAGAGAGCTGACCTCGCTATCCATCACCCTGACTGAAAGGGTAGCATCCTGTATCCTGTGTGCAGAGTGATCAGCACTCTATCAACAATCCCTCTGTAGAGAGAGAACAGGACTACGGGGGACAGTAACTGTGGTATTACCAGTTTCAAGCAGGGCTGCTTCTTAGGCATTAGGCTACTTGGAGGTCCACTAGGCAAAATCAAGGGACCTAGCATTGGGAATTTTAAATAAAATAAATAAAATAATATTTTTCACATGCGCCGAATACAACAGGTGTAGACCTTAACGTGAAATGGTTACTTACAAGCCCTTAACCAACAATGCAGTTCAAGAAATAGAAATAGAGTTAAGAAAATATTTACTAAATAAAATAAAGTCAAAAATAAAAAGTAACACAACAAAATAACAATAACGAGTCTATGTACAGGGGGTACCGGTACCGGGTCAATATGTGGGGTACAGGTTAGTCCAGGTAATTTGTACATGTACAGTGGCTTGCGAAAGTATTCACCCCCCATGGCATTTATCCTATATTGTTGCCTTACAACCTGGAATTAAAATGGATTGCCTACCACTTCGAAGATACAAAATATTTTTTTGTGTGAAACAAACAAGAAGTAAGACAAAAAAACAGAAAACTTGAGCGTGCATAACTATTCACCCCCCCCCAAAGTCAATACTTTGTAGAGCCACCTTTTGCAGCAATTACAGCTGCAAGTCTCTTGGGGTATGTCTCTATAAGCTTGGCATATCTAGCCACTGGGATTTTTGCCCATTCTTCGAGGCAAAACATCTCCAGCTCCTTCAAGTTGGATGGGTTCTGCTGGTGCACAGCAATCTTTAAGTCATACCACAGATTCTCAATTGGATTGAGGTCTGGGCTTTGACTAGGCCATTCCAATACATTTAAATGTTTCCCCTTAAACCACTCGAGTGTTGCTTTAGCAGTATGCTTAGAGTCATTGTCCTGCTGGAAGGTGAACCTCCGTCCCAGTCTCAAATCTCTGAAAGACTGAAACAGGTTTCCCTCAAGAATTTCCCTGTATTTAGCGCCATCCATGATTCCTTCAATTCTGACCAGTTTCCCAGTCCCTGCCGATTAAAAACATCCCCACAGCATGATGCTGCCACCACCATGCTTCACTGTGGGGATGGTGTTCTCGGGGTGCTGAGAGGTGTTGGGTTTGCGCCAGACATTTTCCTTGATGGGGAGTCTCACACATGCCTTTTGGCGAACACCAAACGTGTTTGCTTATTCTTTTCTTTAAGCAATGGCTTTTTTTCTGGCCACTCTTCCGTAAAGCCCAGCTCTGTGGAACTTACAGCTTAAAGTGGTCCTACGGACAGATACTCCGCTGTGGAGCTTTGCAGCTCCTTCAGGGTTATCTTTGGTCTCTTTGTTGCCTCTCTGATTAATGCCCTCCTTGCCTGGTCCATGAGTTTTGTTGTGGTGCCATATACTTTCAAATGTTTCATAATGATTTTAATGGTGCTCCGTGGGATGTTCAACGTTTCAGATATTTTTTTATAACTCAACCCTGATCTGTACTTCTTCACAACTTTGTCCCTGATCTGTTTGGAGAGCTCCTTGGTCTTCATGGTGTCGCTTGCTTGGTGGTGCCCCTTGCTTAGTGGTGTTGCAGACTCTGGGGCCTTTCAGAACAGGTGTATATACTGTATACTGAGATCATGAGACAGATCATGTGACACTTAGATTGCACACAACTTGACTTTATTTAACTAATTATGTGACTTCTGAAGATAATTGGTTGCACCAGATCTTATTTAGGGGCTTCATAGCAAAGGGGGTGAATACATATGCACACACCACTTTTCCATTATTTATTTATAAGCATTTTTTGAAACAAGTTATTTTTTAAATTTCACTTCACCAATTTGGACTACTTTGTGTATGTCCATTACATGGAATCCAAATAAAAATCAATTTAAATTACAGGTTGTAATTCAACAAAATAGGAAAAACGCCAAGGAGGATGAATACTTTTGCAAGGCACTGTAGGTAGGGGTAAAGGGACTAGGAATAGATAATAAACAGTGAGTAGCAGCAGTGTAAAATTAAAGTAAAATTAAACTAATGTCAGTAGTCCGGGCGGCCATTTGATTAATTGTTCAGCAGTCTTATAGCTTGGGGGTAGAAGCTGTTATGGAGCCTTTTGGACCTAGACTTGGCGTTCCGGTACCACTTGCCGTGCGGTAGCAGAGAGAACAGTAGAGAGTAAAGTTACTGTTTATTTATTTGTTTATTGTTTAACTGTTTATTGATTATTAATCTTTGTTTGTGTTTATTTTATATTGTGTATCATACTTTTTATACGTTTTATTATCCGTTTTTTACAGGGTTGGGGAGTATTAACGGATTACATGTAATCCATTACATAATGGATTACAAAAAAACTGCAACAGCAAAAATACTGTAACAGCTAAAATATTCAAAAAAGTAGTTGATTACTTCTAGGATTACTTCTCAATTCAGAAAGGATCTTTGCAAAAAATGTTTTTGACACCTTTCTGTTTTGTCAAGGACATTCAAATCAGCATTGAAAAAAATGTGACCACAAATCAGAGACCACTATGATGACACACCAAATGATGACCACCAATCAGAGACCACTATGATGACACACCAAATGATGACCACCAATTAGAGACCACTATGATGACAAACCAAATGTGTTTGATGGATTGTGGGAAAATAGCAGGAATAGGCTTTTGTAGTCTACAGTCCAAGATACACTATATATACAGCAGTATGTAGTCTACAGTCCAAGATAGACTATATATACAGCAGTATGTAGTCTAGAGTCCAAGATACACTTTATATACAGCAGTATGTAGTCTACAGTCCAAGATACACTATATATACAGCAGTATGTGGACACCCCTTCACATTAGTGGATTCTAATAGAGATACACTCTATTTACAGCAGTATGTAGTCTACAGTCCAAGATACACTATATATACAGCAGTATGTAGTCTACAGTCCAAGATACACTATATATACAGCAGTATGTGGACACCTCTTCATATTAGTGGATTCTCACACTATATATACAGCAGTTTGTGGACACCCCTTCATATTAGTGGATTCTCACACTATACAGTGGGGAAAAAAAGTATTTAGTCAGCCACCAATTGTGCAAGTTCTCCCACTTAAAAAGATGAGAGAGGCCTGTAATTTTCATCATAGGTACACGTCAACTATGACAGACAAATTGAGAAAAAAAATTCCAGAAAATCATATTGTAGGATTTTTAATGAATTTATTTGCAAATTATGGGGGAAAATAAGTATTTGGTCACCTACAAACAAGCAAAATTTCTGGCTCTCACAGACCTGTAACTTCTTCTTTAAGAGGCTCCTCTGTCCTCCACTTGTTACCTGTATTAATGGCACCTGTTTGAACTTGTTATCAGTATAAAAGACACCTGTCCACAACCTCAAACAGTCACACTCCAATCTCCACTATGACCAAGACCAAAGAGCTGTCAAAGGAACCAGAAACAAAATTGTAGACCTGCACCAGGCTGGGAAGACTGAATCTGCAATAGGTAAGCAGCTTGGTTTGAAGAAATCAACTGTGGGAGCAATTATTAGGAAATGGAAGACATACAAGACCACTGATAATCTCCCTCGATCTGGGGCTCCACGCAAGATCTCACCCCGTGGGGTCAAAATGATCACAAGAACGGTGAGCAAAAATCCCAGAACCACACCTGCAGAGAGCTGGGACCAAAGTAACAAAGCCTACCATCAGTAACACACTACGCCGCCAGGGACTCAAATCCTGCAGTGCCAGACGTGTCCCCCTGCTTAAGCCAGTACATGTCCAGTCCCGTCTGAAGTTTGCTAGAGTGCATTTGGATGGGTCATATGATCAGATGAAACCAAAATAGAACTTTTTGGTAAAAACTCAACTCGTCGTGTTTGGAGGACAAAGAATGCTGAGTTGCATCCAAAGAACACCATACCTACTGTGAAGCATGGGGGTTGAAACATCATGCTTTGGGGGTGTTTTTCTGCAAAGGGACCAGGACGACTGATCCGTGTAAAGGAAAGAATGAATGGGGCCATGTATCGTGAGATTTTGAGTGAAAACCTCCTTCCATCAGCAAGGGTATTGAAGATGAAACGTGGCTGGGTCTTTCAGCATGACAATGATCCCAAACACACCACCCGGGCAACGAAGGAGTGGCTTCGTAAGAAGCATTTCAAGGTCCTGGAGTGGCCTAGCCAGTCTCCAGATCTCAACCCCATAGAAAATCTTTGGAGGGAGTTGAAAGTCCGTGTTGCCCAGCGACAGCCCCAAAACATCACTGCTCTAGAGGAGATCTGCATGGAGGAATGGGCCAAAATACCAGCAACAGTGTGTGAAAACCTTGTGAAGACTTACAGAAAACGTTTGACCTGTGTCATTGCCAACAAAGGGTATATAACAATAAGTATTGAGAAACTTTTGTTATTGACCAAATACTTATTTTCCACCATAATTTGCAAATAAATTCATAAAAAATCCTACAATGTGATTTTCTGGAGAAAAAAAAATCTCATTTTGTCTGTCATAGTTGACGTGTACCTATGATGAAAATTACAGGCCTCTCTCATCTTTTTAAGTAGGAGAACTTGCACAATTGGTGGCTGACTAAATACTTTTTTCCCCCACTGTATATACAGCAGTATGTGGACACCCCTTCTATCAGAAATGATGTGATGTGTATGCGGCGGTGAAGTCAGGCGCAGGACACAGAGGATCAGGAATGACTACTTTACTTCCAAAACTAATACGCACAAAACAAAGCCTCCAAACACAAGAGGAGATACACGCGGAGTGCGTAATAACGAGCTTCTCGATGCCGAACATACGTACAAGACACAAGGACAATAACACACAACACACAATGCACGACAGAGGGTTAAATAGGGAATACAATACAACATGATGGGGAACAGGTGTACACAATCAGACACAACAAGTCAAACACCGAAACATAGATCGGTGGCAGCTAGTACTCCGGGGACGACGAACGCCGAAGCCTGCCCGAGCAGGGAGGAGGAGCAGCCTCGGCTGAATCCGTGACAGTACCCCCCCCCTTGACGTGTGGCTCCAGCCGTGCGCCGACCCCGGCCTCGGGGACGGCCAGGAGGACGCGGAGCAGGGCGAGTCGGATGACTCCGGTGGAAGTCCCTCAACAAGGAGGGATCTAGATTGTTCCTCCTGGGGACCAAGCACCGTTCCTCCGGACCGTACCCCTCCCACTCCACGAGATACTGCAGGCCCCCCGTCCGACGCCTCGAATCTAAGATGGACCGGACTGAGTACGCCGGAGCCCCCTCGATGTCCAGCGGGGGCGGAGGAGCCTCTCGTACCTCATTCTCCTGGAGTGGACCAGCCACCACCGGCCTGAGGAGAGACACATGGAACGAGGGGTTAATGCGATAATACCTGGGCAGTTGTAACCTATAACATACCTTGTTCAATCTCCTCAGGACATTAAAGGGCCCCACAAACCGCCGACCCAGCTTCCGGCAGGGCAGGCGAAGGGGCAGGTTTCGGGTCGAGAGCCAGACCCGGTCTCCTGGTGCATACACCGGAGCCTCACTGCGGTGGCGATCGGCACTCGCCTTTTGCCGCCTGATGGCACGCTGCAAATGGACGTGCGCAGCATTCCACGTCTCCTTGAGCGCCGAAACCACTCGTCCACCGCAGGGGCCTCGATCTGGCTCTGATGCCAAGGTGCCAGAACCGGCTGGTAACCTAACACACACTGGAAAGGTGTCAGGTTAGTAGATTAATGACGGAGGGAGTTCTGGGCTATCTCCACTCCCCCTGCCAGTCCTGGCAATATGACCTCAGAAACCTACCCACATCCTAGTTAACTCTCTCCACCTGCCCATTACCTTCGGGGTGAAAACCTGAGGTAAAGCTAATCGAGACCCCCAGACGTTCCATTTATGCCCTCCAGACCCTAGAGGTGAACTGGGGACCCCGATCAGACACTATATCCTCAGGCACCCCATAGTGCCGGAAGACGTGTGTAAACAGGGCCTCAGCAGTTTGTAGGGCAGTAGGGAGACCTGGCAGGGGAATGAGGCGGCAGGCTTTAGAAAACCGATCCATAACGACCAAAATCGTAGTGTTTCCCTGAGAGGGGGGAAGGTCCGTCACAAAATCCACCGATATGTGAGACCACGGCCGTTGTGGAACGGGTAGGGGTTGTAACATCCCCCTGGGCAGATGTCTAGGCGCCTTACACTGGGCGCACACCGAGCAGGAGGAAACATAAACCCTCACGTCCTTGGCTAAGGTTGGCCACCAGTATTTCTCACTAAGGCAGTGCACTGTCCGACCAATACCTGGATGACCAGAGGAGGGTGATGTGTGAGCTCAGTATATCAACCGGTCGCGAACCTCGAGCGGCACGTACCTCCGACCCTCTGGACACTGTGGAGGAGTAGGGTCGGAACGTAACACCCGCTCGATTTCCGCATCCACCTCCCACACCACTGGTGCCACTAAACACGACTCCGGGAGTATGGGAGTGGGCTCAATGGACCTCTCCTCGGTGTCATATAGTCGGGACAGGGCATCTGCCTTAGCGTTCTGGGACCCTGGTATATATGTGAGCTTAAATACAAAGCGGGAAAGGAACATCGACCACCTTGCCTGGCGAGGATTCAACCTCCTCGCTGCCCGGATGTACTCCAGGTTACGATGGTCAGTCAGAATGAGAAAAGGGTGTTTAGCCCCCTCAAGCCAATGTCTCGACATCTTCAGGGCTTGAACCACAGCCAGCAGCTCCCTATCCCCCACGTCATAATTGCGCTCCGCTGGACTGAGCTTCTTAGAATAGAAAGCACAGGGGTGGAGTTTAGGTGGCGTACCCGAGCGCTGAGACAGCACAGCGCCGATCCCAGCCTCGGAAGCGTCCACCTCCACCTGGAATGCCAAAGAGGGATCCGGATGCGCCAGCACCGGAGCCGAGGTAAACAGGTCCTTCAAGCGTTTAAACGTCATATCAGCCTCAGCTGACCACTGCAGGCGCACCGGACCACCCTTTAGCAGAGAGGTAATGGGAGCCGCTACCTGTCCAAAGCCCAGGATAAACCTCCGGTAGTAATTGGCAAAACCCAAGAAGCGCTGCACTTCCTTTACCGTGGTCGGGGTCTGCCAATTACGCACGGCAGAAACGCGGTCAACCTCCATCTCTACCCCTGACGCGGACAGCCGATGTCCCAGGAAGGAGATGGACTCCTGGAAGAACAGACATTTCTCCGCCTTCGCATACAGGTCATGTTCCAACAGTCTACCAAGCACTCGACGCACCAGGGACACATGCTTGGCTCGTGTAGCGGAATATATTAGGATGTCATCAATATATACCACAACACCCTGTCCATGCAAGTCTCGACAAATCTCATCCACAAATGATTGGAAGACTGAAGGAGCATTCATTAACCCGTATGGCATGACGAGGTACTCATAGTGACCCGAGGTGGTACTAAATGCTGTCTTCCACTCATCTCCTTCCCTAATGCGCACCAGATTGTACGCGCTCCTGAGATCTAATTTTGTGAAGAATCGCGCCCCGTGTAATGACTCCGTCATGCTAGCAATCAGAGGAAGAGGATAGCTGTATTTGATGGTGATCTGATTTAGACCACGGTAATCAATACACGGGCGTAAACCCCCATCCTTCTTCTTCACAAAAAAGAAACTCGAGGAAGCAGGGGAAGAAGACGGCCGTATGTAACCCTGTGTCAAAGATTCGGTGATGTAGGTTTCCATAGCGGCCGTCTCCTCCTGAGATAGAGGATACACGTGACTACGTGGAAGCGCAGCGCCTACCTGGAGGTCTATCGCACAATCACCCTGTCGATGAGGTGGTAATTGAGTCGCCTTCCTCTTACTGAAGGCGAGAGCCAAATCGGCGTACTCAGGTGGAATATGCAAGGCGGGAACTTGGTTCGGGCTTTCCACCGTCGTTGCCCCTACGGAAACGCCTAAACACCGCCCAGTACACTGATCAGACCATCCCTGGAGAGCTCTCTGCTGCCATGAAATGTTGGGGTCATGAGCGGTTAACCAGGGAAGCCCCAACACCACGGGAAACGCAGGAGAATCAATCAAATACAACCGTATTATCTCCTCATGACCCTCCTGCGTTCTCATCCGGAGAGGCGCCGTGACCTCCCTGATCAACCCAGGCCCCAACGGGCGGCTATCTAGGGCATGAATGGGGAAGGGCACATCAACAGGCACGATAGGAATCCCTAACTTATAGGTGAACTGACGATCAATGAAATTCCCAGCTGCGCCTGAATCTACTAGCGCCTTATGCTGGGAGTGAGGAGAAACCTCGGGAAAAAACCACTTTAATACACATATGTACAACAGAGAGCTCTGGGTGAGTTGGGTGCCTACTCACTGGGAAAGACTCATCAGTGCGTCGCCCACTGCCTCGATTCCTAGGAGACCTTCCCCAGCACCGACTAGCAGTGTGTCCTCTGCGGCCACAGTTGGTGCAGGGGACGGCCTCCCTCCTGGTCTCCCTACTAGTCTCCCTAGCACCAGCACCCCCGAGCTCCATAGGGGTCGGCTCGGAAGTGCTGGGGGATGGAATAGACGGCCCTGAATCCGGACGTCCGCGGGTAGCCAACAGGGTATCCAGGCGAATCGACATGTCCACCAGTTGGTCAAAGCTGAGGTTGGTGTCCCTGCAGGCTAATTCCCGACGCACGTCCTCCCTCAGGCTGCATCTGAAGTGGTCGATGAGGGCCCTCTCATTCCATCCCGTGTTGGCGGCTAGCGTCCGGAAGTCCAGCGCGAACTCCAGCGCGCTCCTCCTCCCCTGTCTAAGGTGGAATAGACGCTCACCCGCCGCTTTTCCCTCTGCAGGATGATCGAATACTGCCCGGAAGCGGCGGGTGAACTCCGCATAGCTGACCGTAGCTGCGTCTATCCCACCCCATTCGGCGTTGGCCCACTCCAGCGCCTTGCCGGACAGACAGGAGATGAGGGCTGACACACTCTCGTATCCCGAGGGCGCCGGGTGAATGGTGGCGAGGTAGAGTTCCACCTGGAGTAGGAACCCCTGACACCCGGCCGCGGTGCCATCATAAGCCCTCGGGAGCGAGAGCCGAATCCCACTGGACTCCGGAGATGGACCAATGGGTATGGCTGATGGTGGTTGCATCGTAGGAGGAGGTGTGGGCAAACCTCCCCTCTCCCATCGCCTCAAAGTGTCCATCACTTCTTGCATGGTGGTACCCAGGTGCTGGATCCTGGCCTCTTGGAGGATTATGCGCTCCTCCAGTGATCCCCTAGGCACAACCGATCCTGCTGACTCCATGGTGGTGTGTTATTCTGTCAGAAATGATGTGATGTGTACAAGACACAAAGACAATAACACACAACACACAATGCACGACAGAGGGTTAAATAGGGAATACAATATAACATGATGGGGAACAGGTGTACACAATCAGACACAACAAGTCAAACACCGAAACATAGATCGGTGGCAGCTAGTACTCCGGGGACGACGAACGCCGAAGCCTGCCCGAGCAGGGAGGAGGAGCAGCCTCGGCTGAATACGTGACACCTTCATATTAGCGGATTCTCACACTATATATACAGCAGTTTGTGGACACCCCTTCATAGTAGTGGATTCTCACACTATATATACAGCAGTATGTGGACACCCCTTCATATTAGTGGATTCTAATAGAGATACACTATATATACGGACACCCGTTCATATTAGTGGATTCTAATAGAGGTACACTATATATACAGCAGTATGTGGACACCCCTTCATATTAGTGGATTCTCACACTATATATACAGCAGTATGTGGACACCCCTTCATATAATAGTGGATTCTATTTCAGCCACACCCATTTCTGACAGGTGTATAAAATCAAGCACACAGCCATGCAATCTCCATAGAATTGGCAGTAGAATGGCCTTACTGAAGAGCTCAGTTTATTTCAACGTGGCATCGTCATAGGATGCCACCTTTCCAACAAGTCAGTTCGTCAAATTTCTGCCCTGCTAGAGCTGCCCCAGTGAACTGTAAGTGCTGTTATTGTGAAGTGGAAACGTCTAGGAGCAACATTGGCTCAACCGCGAAGTGGTAGGCCACACAAGCTCACAGAACGGGACCGCCGAGTGCTGAAGCATGTAGCGCATATAAATCGTCTGTCCTCGGTTGCAACACTCACTACTTAGTTCCAACCTGCCTCTGGAAGCAACGTCAGCGCAAGAACTGTTTGTCAGGAGCTTCATGAAATGGGTTACCATGGCCGAGCAGCCGCATACAAGCCTAAGATCACCATGCGCAATGCCAAGTGTCAGCTGGAGTGGTGTAAAGCTCGCTGCTATTGGACTCTGGAGCAGTGAAAACGCGTTCTCTGGATTGATGAATCACGCTTCACCATCTGGCAGTCCGATGGACGAATCTGGGTTTGACGGATGCCAGGAGAACGCATAGTGCAAACTGTAATGTTCGGAAGAGGAGAAATAATGGTCTGGGGCTGTTTTTCATGGTTCGGGCTAGGCCCCTTAGATCTAGTGAAGGAAAATCGTAACGCTACAGTATACAATGACATTCTAGACGATTCTGTGTTTCCAACTTTGTGGAAACAGTTTGGGGAAGGCCCTTTCCTGTTTTAGCATGACAATGCCCTCATTAACAAAGCGAAGCGAGGTCCATACAGAAATGGTTTGTCAAGATCAGTGTGGAAGAACTTGACTGGCTTGCACAGAGCCCTGACCTCAACCCCATCGAACGCCTTTGGGATCAATCAGAACGCCACTGCGAGCCAGGCCTAATCGCCCAACATCAGTGCCCGACCTCACTAATGCTCTTGGTGCTGAATGGAAGCAAGTCCCCTTAGCAATGTTCCAACATATAGTGGAAAGCCTTCCCAGAAGAGTGGAGGCTGTTATAGCAGCAAAGGGGGGACCAACTCCATATTAATGCCCATGATTTTGGAATGAGATGTTGGACGGGCAGGTGTCCACATACTGTTGGTCAAGTAGTGTATATCCGATTACCTGTTCCTGTCCCAATCCCCTTATCATATATACTGTTCCGTGTTCCTTTACCCTATCATATATCATATTCCTGTTCCCTGTCCCCATCCCTTATCATATAACATATTCCCTGTTGCTGTCCCCATACATTATAATGTATTCTATTCTCTGTTCCTGTCTCTGATCATATATCCTGTTCCCTGTTCCTGTCTAAATCTCTTATCATATATCATTTTCCCTGTCCCCATCCCTTATCATATATCCTATTTCCTTTTTCCTGTCCCCATCCCATCACTCCCCCTTACCATTAAGTCCCATCCCTCAATGTCTATGACATCCTTTTTCTGATGGTCCTGTTGCTGCTGTGGATATGGTTACCAAGGTAACATCTCTGGTGGCTTTCAAGGTACATTAGTACATAATATTGTTGCTTGATGGGAGGACAAACACACACAGGGTACAGTATTATATAGCGTTGCTGCATGGAGGGAGGACAACCAATCTCAGAGTATTAAAAGAGGCACTAGGCAGCCTGGTATCTTATAGAGGAGTGATATATAGGAACTAGGCAGCCTGGTATCTTATAGAGGAGTGATATATAGGAACTAGGCAGCCTGGTATCTTCTAGAGGAGTGATATATAGGCACTAGGCAGCCTGGTATCTTCTAGAGGACTGATATATAGGCACCTGACAGCCTAGTATCTTCTAGAGGAGTGATATATAGGCACTAGGCAGCCTGGTATCTTCTAGAGGAGTAATATATAGGCACTAGGCAGCCTGGTATCTTCTAGAGGAGTGATATATAGGCACTAGGCAGCCTGGTATCTTATAGAGCAGTGATATATAGGCACTAGGCAGCCTGGTATCTTATAGAGGAGTGATATATAGGCACTAGGCAGCCTGGTATCTCATAAAGGAGTGATAAATAGGAACTAGGCAGCCTGGTATCTTCTAGAGGAGTTATATAGAGGCACGAGGCAGCCTGGTATCTTATAGAGGAGTGATATATAGGCACTAGGCAGCCTGGTGGCTTCTAGAGGAGTGATATATAGACACTAGGCAGCCAGGTGGCTGCTAGAGGAGTGATATGTAGGCACTAGGCAGCCTGGTATCTTATAGAGGAGTGATATATAGCCACTAGGCAGCCTGTTATCTTCTAGAGGAGAGATATATAGGCACTAGGCAGCCTGGTATCTTATAGAGGAGTGATATATATGCACTAGGCAGACTCCTATCTTGTAGAGGATAGATATATAGCCACTAGGCAGCCTGGTATCTTCTAGAGGAGTTATATAGAGGCATGAGGCAGCCTGGTATCTTATAGAGGAGTGATATATAGCCACTAAGCAGCCTGGTATCTTATAGAGGAGTGATATATAGAGAGTAGGCAGCCTGGTATCTTCTAAATGAGTGATAAAGAGGCACTAGGCAGCCTGGTGTCTTCTATTGGAGTGATATATAGGCACTAGGCAGCCTGGTATCTTATAGAGGAGTGATATATAGGCACTAGCAGCCTGGTATCTTCTAGAGGTGTGATATGTAGGCACTAGGCAGCCTGGTATCTTCTAGAGGAGTGATATATAGGCACTAGGCAGCCTGGTATCTTATAGAGGAGTGATATGAAGGCACTAGGCAGCCTGGTATCTTATAGAGGGGCGATAATTAGACACTAGGCAGCATGTTGGCTTCTAGAGGAGTGATATAGAGGCACTAGGCAGCCTGGTATCTTATAGAGGAGTGATATGAAGGCACTAGGCAGCCTGGTATCTTATAGAAGAGCGATATTTAGACACTAGGCAGCCAGGTGGCTGCTAGAGGAGTTATATGTAGGCAATAGGCAGCCTGGTATCTTATAGAGGAGTGATATAGAGGCTCTAGGCAGCCTCCTTTCTTATAGAGGAGTGATATAGTGTCACGATCGTCACATATAGAGGCACTAGGCAGCCTGGTATCTTCTAGAGGAGTGATATATAGGCACTAGGCAGCCTGGTGGCTTCTAGAGCAGTGATATATAGACACTAGGCAGCCTGGTGGCTTCTAGAGGAGAGATATATAGGCACTAGGCAGCCTCCTATCTTGTAGAGGAGAGATATATAGCCACTAGGCAGCCTGTTATCTTCTAGAGGAGTGATATAGAGGCACTAGCCAGCCTGGTATCTTATAGAGGAGTGATATATAGACACTAGGCAGCCTGGTATCTTATAGAGGAGTGATATAGAGGCACTAGGCAGACTCCTATCTTATAGAGGAGTGATATAGAGGCACTAGGCAGCCTGGTATCTTCTAGAGGAGTGATATGTAGGCACTAGGCAGCCTGGTGGCTTCTAGAGGAGTGATATATAGACACTAGGCAGCCAGGTGGCTGCTAGAGGAGTGATATGTAGGCACTAGGCAGCCTGGTATCTTATAGAGGAGTGATATAGAGGCACAAGGCAGCCTCCTATCTTATAGAGGAGTGATATAGAGGCACTAGGCAGCCTGGTATCTTATAGAGGAGTGATATATAGGCACTAGGCAGCCTGGTATCTAATAAAGGAGTGATAAATAGGAACTAGGCAGCCTGGTATCTTATAGAGGAGTGATATATCGGCAATAGGCAGCCTGGTATCTTATAGAGGAATGATATAGAGGCACTAGGCAGCCTGGTATCTTCTAGTGGAGTGACACATGCACTAGGCAACTAGGTATCTTCTAGAGGAGTGATATAGAGGCACTAGGCAGCCTGGTATCTTCTAGAGGAGTGATATAGAGGCACCACGCAGCCTGGTATCTTATAAAGGAGTGATACATAGGAACTAGACAGCCTGGTATCTTATAGAGGAGTGATATAGAGGCACTAGGCAGCCTGGTATCTTCTAGAGGAGTGATATAGAGGCACTAGGCAGCCTGGTATCTTCCAGAGGAGTGATATAGAGGCACTAGGCAGCCTGGTATCTCATAAAGGAGTGATAAATAGGAACTAGACAGCCTGTTATTTTATAGAGGAGTGATATAGAGGCACTAGGCAGCCTGGTATCTTATAGAGGAGTGATGTATATGCACTTTGCTGCCTGGTATCTTGTAGAGGAGTGATATAGAGGCACTAGGCAGCCTTGTATCTTATAAAGGAGTGATAAAGAGGCACTAGGCAGCCTGGTATCTTATATAGGAGTGATATAGAGGCACTAGGCAGCCTGGTATCTTCTAGAGGAGAGATATAGAGGCACTAGGCAGCCTGGTATTTTCTAGTGGAATGAAACATGCACTAGGCAACTAGGTATCTTCTAGACAAGTGATATAAAGGCACTAGGCAGCCTTGTATCTTATAGAGGAGTGATATATAGGCACTAGGCAGCCTGGTATCTTATAGAGGAGTGATATGAAGGCACTAGGCAGCCTGGTATCTTATAGAGCAGCGACATTTAGACAATAGACAGCCTGGTGGCTTCTATAGGAGTGATATAGAGGCACTAGGCAGCCTGGAGGCTGCTAGAGGAATGATATATAGCCATTAGGCAGCCTGGTATCTTCTATTTGAGTGATATATAGGCACTAGGCAGCCTTGTATCTTCTAGAGGAGTGATATAGAGGGCTAGGCAGGTTGGTGTCTTATAGAGGCATTAGGCAGCCTCGTATCTTATAGAGGAGTGATATGAAGGCACTAGGCAGCCTGGTATCTTATAGAGGAGTGATATAGGGGCACTAGGCAGCCTCCTATGTTATAGAGGAGTGATATATAGCCACTAGGCAGCCTGGTATCTTCTAGAGGAGTGATATAGAGGCACTAGGCAGCCTGGTATCTTATAGATGAGTGATATATAGCCACTAGGCAGCCTGGTATCTTCTAATGAAGTGATAAAGAGGCACCAGGCAACCTGGTGTCTTCTATTGGAGTGATATATAGGCACTAGGCAGCCTGGTATCTTATAGAGGAGTTATATATAGGCACTAGGCAGCCTGGTATCTTCTAGAGGAGTGATATATAGACACTAGGCAGCCAGGTGGCTGCTAGAGGAGTTACATGTAGGCACTAGGCAACCTGGTATCTTATAGAGGAGTGATATAGAGGCTCTAGGCAGCCTCCTTTCTTATAGAGGAGTGATATAGAGGCACTAGGCAGCCTGGTATCTTCTAGAGGAGTGATATATAGGCACTAGGCAGCCTGGTGGCTTCTAGAGCAGTGATATATAGACACTAGGCAGCCTGGTGGCTTCTAGAGGAGAGATATATAGGCACTAGGCAGCCTCCTATCTTGTAGAGGAGAGATATTTAGCCACTAGGCAGCCTGTTATCTTCTAGAGGAGTGACATAGAGGCAATAGGCAGCCTGGTATCTTATAGAGGAGTAATATATAGACACTAGGCAGCCTGGTATCTTATAGAGGAGTTATATAGAGGCACTAGGCAGACTCCTATCTTATAGAGGGGTGATATAGAGGCACTAGGCAGCCTGGTATCTTCTAGAGGAGTGATATGTAGACACTAGGCAGCCTGGTGGCTTCTAGAGGAGTGATATATAGACACTAGGCAGCCAGGTGGCTGCTAGAGGAGTTATATGTAGGCACTAGGCAGCCTGGTATCTTATAGAGGAGTGATATAGAGGCACTAGGCAGCCTCCTATCTTATAGAGGAGTGATATAGAGGCACTAGGCAGCCTGGTATCTTCTAGAGGAGTGATATATAGGCACTTGGCAGCCTGGTGGCTTCTAGAGCAGTGATATATAGACACTAGGCAGCCTGGTGGCTTCTAGAGGAGAGATATATAGGCACTAGGCAGCCTCCTATCTTGTAGAGGAGAGATATATAGCCACTAGGCAGCCTGTTATCTTCTAGAGGAGTGATATAGAGGCACTAGGCAGCCTGGTATCTTATAGAGGAGTGATATATAGACAATAGGCAGCCTGGTATCTTATAGAGGAGTGATATAGAGGCACTAGGCAGCCTCCTATCTTATAGAGGAGTGATATAGAGGCACTAGGCAGCCTGGTATCTTCTAGAGTAGTGATATGTAGGCACTAGGCAGCCTGGTGGCTTCTAGAGCAGTGATATATAGACACTAGGCAGTTTGGTGGCTTCTAGAGGAGAGATATATAGGCACTAGGCAGCCTGGTATCTTATAGAGGAGTGATATATAGCCACTGGGCAGCCTGGTATCTTCTAGAGGAGTGATATAGAGGCACTAGGCAGCCTGGTATCTTATAGAGGAGTGATATATAGACACTAGGCAGCCTGGTATCTTATAGAGGAGTGATATAGAGGCACTAGGCAGCCTGGTATCTTCTAGAGGAGTGATATATAGGCACTAGGCAGCCTGGTGGCATCTAGAGCAGTGATATATAGACACTAGGCAGCCTGGTGGCTTCTAGAGGAGATATATATAGGCACTAGGCAGCCTTCTATCTTCTAGAGGAGTGATATAGAGGCACTAGGCAGCCTGGTATCTTCTAGAGGAGTGATATATAGGCACTAGGCAGCCTGGTATCTTCTAGATGAGTGATATATAGGCACTAGGCAGGTTGATATCTTATAGAGGAGTGATATATAGGCACTAGGCAGCCTGGTATCTTATAGAGGAGTGATATATAGGCACTAGGCAGGCTGGAATCTAATAGGGGGGAAATGTAGCATAGTGTTGATTGTTATTTTGCTCAGAACCATAAAGCTCTGATGAAGACCAAGAGCCTGATATGTAAGAGTAAACAAATTATACTGGCAAGAACAGTGTCTGGATGTTATTTTCTTTAAAATTATACTGGCAAGAACAGTGTCTGGGATGTTATTTTCTTTAAAATTATACTGGCAAGAACAGTGTCTGGGATGTTATTTTCTTTAAAATTATACTGGCAAGAGCAGTGTCTGGGATGTTATTTTCTTTAAAATTATACTGGCAAGAGCAGTGTCTGGCTTGTTCTTTTCTTTACAATTATACTGGCAAGAACAGTGTCTGGGATGTTATTTTCTTTAAAATTATACTGGCAAGAACAGTGTCTGGGATGTTATTTTCTTTAAAATTATACTGGCAAGAGCAGTGTCTGGGATGTTATTTTCTTTAAAATTATACTGGCAAGAGCAGTGTCTGGGATGTTATTTTCTTTAAAATTATACTGGCAAGAACAGTGTCTGGGATGTTATTTTCTTTAAAATTATACTGGCAAGAGCAGTGTCTGGGATGTTATTTTCTTTAAAATTATACTGGCAAGAGCAGTGTCTGGGTTGTTTTTTTCTTTAAAGTTATACTGGCAAGAGCAGTGTCTGTGTTGTTATTTTCTTTAAAATTATACTGGCAAGAGCAGTGTCTGGGTTCTTATTTTCTTAAAAAGTTATACTGGCAAGAGCAGTGTCTGGGTTGTTATTTTCTTTAAAATTATACTGGCAAGAACAGTGTCTGTGTTGTTCTTTTCTTTAAAATTATACTGGCAAGAACAGTGTCTGGGATGTTATTTTCTTTAAAATTATACTGGCAAGAGCAGTGTCTGGGTTATTCTTTTCTTTAAAGTTAAACTGGCAAGAGCAGTGTCTGTGTTGTTCTTTTTTTAATTTACTTATACTGGCAAGAGCAGTGTCTGGGTTGTTCTTTTCTTTAAAATTATACTGGCAAGAGAAGTCTGGGTTGTTCTTTTCTTTACAATTATACTGGCAAGAACAGTGTCTGGGTTGTTCTTTTCTTTAAAATTATACTGGCAAGAGCAGTGTCTTGGTTGTTCTTTTCTTTAAAATTATATTGGCGGCAAGAACAGTGTCTGGGTTGTTCTTTTCTTTAAAATTATACTGGCAAGAACAGTGTCTGGGTTGTTATTTTCTTTAAAGTTATACTGGCAAGAGCAGTGTCTGGGTTGTTATTTTCTTTAAAATTATACTGGCAAGAGCAGTCTGGGTTGTTCTTTTCTTTACAATTATACTGGCAAGAACAGTGTCTGGGTTGTTCTTTTCTTTAAAATTATACTGGCAAGAGCAGTGTCTGGGTTGTTCTTTTCTTTACAATTATACCTGCAAGAACAGTGTCTGGGTTGTTCTTTTCTTTAAAATTATACTGGCAAGAACAGTGTCTGGGATGTTATTTTCTTTAAAATTATACTGGCAAGAGCAGTGTCTGGGTTATTCTTTTCTTTAAAGTTAAACTGGCAAGAGCAGTGTCTGTGTTGTTCTTTTTTTAATTTACTTATACTGGCAAGAGCAGTGTCTGGGTTGTTCTTTTCTTTAAAATTATACTGGCAAGAGAAGTCTGGGTTGTTCTTTTCTTTACAATTATACTGGCAAGAACAGTGTCTGGGTTGTTCTTTTCTTTAAAATTATACTGGCAAGAGAAGTCTGGGTTGTTCTTTTCTTTACAATTATACTGGCAAGAACAGTGTCTGGGTTGTTCTTTTCTTTAAAATTATACTGGCAAGAGCAGTGTCTGGGTTGTTCTTTTCTTTAAAATTATATTGGCGGCAAGAACAGTGTCTGGGTTGTTCTTTTCTTTAAAGTTATACTGGCAAGAGCAGTGTCTGGGTTGTTCTTTTCTTTAAAATTATACTGGCAAGAACAGTGTCTGGGTTGTTCTTTTCTTTAAAGTTATACTGGCAAGAGCAGTGTCTGGGTTGTTCTTTTCTTTACAATTATACTGGCAAGAGCAGTGTCTGGGTTCTTATTTTCTTTAAAATTATACTGGCAAGAGCAGTCTGGGTTGTTCAATTCTTTACAATTATACTGACAAGAACAGTGTCTGGGTTGTTCTTTTCTTTAAAATTATACTGGCAAGAGCAGTGTCTGGGTTGTTATTTTCTTTAAAATTATATTGGCGGCAAGAACAGTGTCTGGGTTGTTATTTTCTTTAAAATTATACTGGCAAGAGCAGTGTCTGGGTTGTTCTTTTCTTTAAAGTTATACTGGCAAGAGCAGTGTCTGGGTTGTTCTTTTTTTTTATTAATTATACTGGCAAGAGCAGTGTCTGGGTTGTTCTTTTCTTTAAAATTATACTGGCAAGAGCAGTGTCTGGGTTGTTCTTTTCTTTAAAGTTATACTGGCAAGAGCAGTGTCTGGGTTGTTCTTTTCTTTAAAATTTTACTGGCAAGAACAGTGTCTGGGTTGTTATTTTCTTTAAAATTATACTGGCAAGAGCAGTGTCTGGGTAGTTCTTTTCTTTAAAGTTATACTGGCAAGAACAGTGTCTGTGTTGTTCTTTTTTTTATTAATTATACTGGCAAGAGCAGTGTCTGGGTTGTTCTTTTCTTTAAAATTATACTGGCAAGAGCAGTGTCTGGGTTGTTCTTTTCTTTAAAATTATACTGGCAAGAGCAGTGTCTGGGTTGTTCTTTTCTTTAAAATTATACTGGCAAGAACAGTGTCTGGGATGTTATTTTCTTTAAAATTATACTGGCAAGAGCAGTGTCTGGGTTATTCTTTTCTTTAAAGTTAAACTGGCAAGAGCAGTGTCTGTGTTGTTCTTTTTTTAATTTACTTATACTGGCAAGAGCAGTGTCTGGGTTGTTCTTTTCTTTAAAATTATACTGGCAAGAGAAGTCTGGGTTGTTCTTTTCTTTACAATTATACTGGCAAGAACAGTGTCTGGGTTGTTCTTTTCTTTAAAATTATACTGGCAAGAGCAGTGTCTGGGTTGTTCTTTTCTTTAAAATTATATTGGCGGCGAGAACAGTGTCTGGGTTGTTCTTTTCTTTAAAATTATACTGGCAAAAACAGTGTCTGGGTTGTTATTTTCTTTAAAATTATACTGGCAAGAGCAGTGTCTGGGTTGTTATTTTCTTCAAAGTCATACTGGCAAGAGCAGTGTCTGGGTTGTTCTTTTCTTTACAATTATACTGGCAAGAACAGTGTCTGGGTTGTTCTTTTCTTTAAAATTATACTGGCAAGAACAGTGTCTGGGATGTTATTTTCTTTAAAATTATACTGGCAAGAGCTGTGTCTGGGTTGTTCTTTTCTTTAAAGTTATACTGGCAAGAGCAGTGTCTGGGTTGTTCTTTTCTTTACAATTATACTGGCAAGAGCAGTGTCTGGGTTCTTATTTTCTTTAAAATTATACTGGCAAGAGCAGTCTGGGTTGTTCATTTCTTTACAATTATACTGGCAAGAACAGTGTCTGGGTTGTTCTTTTCTTTAAAATTATACTGGCAAGAGCAGTGTCTGGGTTGTTATTTTCTTTAAAATTATATTGGCGGCAAGAACAGTGTCTGGGTTGTTATTTTCTTTAAAATTATACTGGCAAGAGCAGTGTCTGGGTTGTTCTTTTCTTTAAAGTTATACTGGCAAGAGCAGTGTCTGGGTTGTTCTTTTTTTAATTAATTATACTGGCAAGAGCAGTGTCTGGGTTGTTCTTTTCTTTAAAATTATACTGGCAAGAGCAGTGTCTGGGTTGTTCTTTTCTTTAAAGTTATACTGGCAAGAGCAGTGTCTGGGTTGTTATTTTCTTTAAAATTATACTGGCAAGAGCAGTGTCTGGGTTGTTATTTTCTTTAAAGTTATATTGGCAAGAACAGTGTCTGTGTTGATCTTTTCTTTAAACTTATACTGGCAAGAGCAGTGTCTGTGTTGTTCTTTTCTTTAAAATTATACTGGCAAAAACAGTGTCTGGGTTGTTATTTTCTTTAAAATTATACTGGCAAGAGCAGTGTCTGGGTTGTTATTTTCTTCAAAGTCATACTGGCAAGAGCAGTGTCTGGGTTGTTCTTTTCTTTACAATTATACTGGCAAGAACAGTGTCTGGGTTGTTCTTTTCTTTAAAATTATACTGGCAAGAACAGTGTCTGGGATGTTATTTTCTTTAAAATTATACTGGCAAGAGCTGTGTCTGGGTTGTTCTTTTCTTTAAAGTTATACTGGCAAGAGCAGTGTCTGGGTTGTTCTTTTCTTTACAATTATACTGGCAAGAGCAGTGTCTGGGTTCTTATTTTCTTTAAAATTATACTGGCAAGAGCAGTCTGGGTTGTTCATTTCTTTACAATTATACTGGCAAGAACAGTGTCTGGGTTGTTCTTTTCTTTAAAATTATACTGGCAAGAGCAGTGTCTGGGTTGTTATTTTCTTTAAAATTATATTGGCGGCAAGAACAGTGTCTGGGTTGTTATTTTCTTTAAAATTATACTGGCAAGAGCAGTGTCTGGGTTGTTCTTTTCTTTAAAGTTATACTGGCAAGAGCAGTGTCTGGGTTGTTCTTTTTTTAATTAATTATACTGGCAAGAGCAGTGTCTGGGTTGTTCTTTTCTTTAAAATTATACTGGCAAGAGCAGTGTCTGGGTTGTTCTTTTCTTTAAAGTTATACTGGCAAGAGCAGTGTCTGGGTTGTTATTTTCTTTAAAATTATACTGGCAAGAGCAGTGTCTGGGTTGTTATTTTCTTTAAAGTTATATTGGCAAGAACAGTGTCTGTGTTGATCTTTTCTTTAAACTTATACTGGCAAGAGCAGTGTCTGTGTTGTTCTTTTCTTTAAAATTATACTGGCAAGAGCAGTGTCTGGTTGTTCTTTTCTTTAAAATTTTACTGGCAAGAACAGTGTCTGGGTTGTTATTTTCTTTAAAATTATACTGGCAAGAGCATTGTCTGGGTAGTTATTTTCTTTAAAGTTATACTGGCAAGAACAGTGTCTGTGTTGTTATTTTCTTTAAAGTTATACTGGCAAGAGCAGTGTCTGTGTTGTTCTTTTTTTTATTAATTATACTGGCAAGAGCAGTGTCTGGGTTGTTCTTTTCTTTAAAATTATACTGGCAAGAGCAGTGTCTGGGTTGTTCTTTTCTTTAAAATTATATTGGCGGCAAGAACAGTGTCTGGGTTGTTCTTTTCTTTAAAATTATACTGGCAAGAACAGTGTCTGGGTTGTTATTTTCTTTAAAATTATACTGGCAAGAGCAGTGTCTGGGTTGTTATTTTCTTTAAAGTTATACTGGCAAGAACAGTGTCTGTGTTGATCTTTTCTTTAAACTTATACTGGCAAGAGCAGTGTCTGTGTTGTTCTTTTCTTTAAAATTATACTGGCAAGAGCAGTGTCTGGTTGTTCTTTTCTTTACAATTATACTGGCAAGAACAGTGTCTGGGTTGTTCTTTTCTTTACAATTATACTGGCAAGAACAGTGTCTGGGTTGTTTTTTTCTTTAAAATTATACTGGCAAGAACAGTGTCTGGGTTGTTCTTTTCTTTAAAATTATACTGGCAAGAACAGTGTCTGGGTTGTTCTTTTCTTTAAAATTATACTGGCAAGAACAGTGTCTGGGTTGTTCTTTTCTTTAAAATTATACTGGCAAGAGCAGTGTCTGGGTTGTTCTTTTATTTAAAATTATACTGGCAAGAACAGTGTCTGGGTTGTTCTTTTCTTTAAAATTATACTGGCAAGAACAGTGTCTGGGTTGTTCTTTTCTTTACAATTATACTGGCAAGAACAGTGTCTGGGTTGTTCTTTTCTTTAAAATTATACTGGCAAGAACAGTTTCTGGGTAGTTCTTTTCTTTAAAATTATACTGGCAAGAACAGTGTCTGGGTTGTTCTTTTCTTTAAAATTATACTGGCAAGAGCAGTGTCTGGGTTGTTCTTTTATTTAAAATTATACTGGCAAGAACAGTGTCTGGGTTGTTATTTTCTTTAAAATTATACTGGCAAGAACAGTGTCTGTGTTGTTCTTTTCTTTAAAATTATAAATGCAAGAACAGTGTCTGGGTTGTTCTTTTCTTTAAAATTTTACTGGCAAGAGCAGTGTCTGGGTTGTTATTTTCTTTCAAATTATACTGGCAAGAACAGTGTCTGGGTTGTTCTTTCATTACAATTACACTGACAAGAGCAGTGTCTGGGTAGTTATTTTCTTTAAAGTTATACTGGCAAGAGCAGTGTCTGGGTTGTTATTTTCTTTAAAGTTATACTGGCAAGAGCAGTGTCTGGGTTGTTCGTTTCTTAAAAATTATACTGGCCAGAGCAGTGTCTGGGTTGTTGTTTTCTTAAAAGTTATACTGGCAAGAGTAGTATCTGGGTTGTTCTTTTCTTTAAAGTTATACCGGCAAGAGCAGTGTCTGGGTTGTTCTTTTCTTTAAAGTTATACCGGCAAGAGCAGTGTCTGGGTTGTTATTTTCTTTAAAGTTATACTGGCAAGAGCAGTGTCTGGGTTGTTATTTTCATTAAAGTTAACCTCACAAACATTGCCCAATACCTCTTCACAGCGATAAGGAAGCAGGCTATTAACAGTTAGATATAAAAATATACTAAAATATTACAGTGCCAGACAATAAGTATGCAGTGTCCTTTAGTATCTGGTGTCCAGCTGCTACAATTCATCTAATGAGAATAAATTTTGCCATCATGTGTAAAGTCATACTACACTTCAAAACTTCACATTAGATAATCCATGCAATACCAAAACGCTTGCCCTTTGAATGGTTTTGCTGCACGAGAACAGTCTTACCTACAAATAGTTGCTACAATGCGTTTACACGTAGAGTGGCTTACATTTATAGCCCAGGTGTTCTCTGATGTAGAGACGAGGCAGGTTAAACACAGCAGCACGTCCTGGTCTGGATATAATGGAAGTAAGATGTAGAGACGAGGCAGGTTAAACACAGCAGCACGTCCTGGTCTGGATATTAAGGAAGTAAGATGTAGAGACGAGGCAGGTTAAACACAGCAGCACGTCCTGGTCTGGATATAATGGAAGTAAGATGTAGAGACGAGGCAGGTTAAACACAGCAGCACGTCCTGGTCTGGATATTAAGGAAGTAAGATGTAGAGACGAGGCAGGTTAAACACAGCAGCACGTCCTGGTCTGGATATTAAGGAAGTAAGATGTAGATACGAGGCAGGTTAAACACAGCAGCACGTCCTGGTCTGGATATAATGGAAGTAAGATGTAGAGACGAGGCAGGTTAAACACAGCAGCACATCCTGGTCTGGATATAATGGAAGTAAGATGTAGAGACGAGGCAGGTTAAACACAGCAGCACGTCCTGGTCTGGATATAATGGAAGTAAGATGTAGAGACGAGGCAGGTTAAACACAGCAGCACGTCCTGGTCTGGATATAATGGAAGTAAGATGTAGAGACGAGGCAGGTTAAACACAGCAGCACGTCCTGGTCTGGATATTAAGGAAGTAAGATGTAGAGACGAGGCAGGTTAAACACAGCAGCACGTCCTGGTCTGGATATAATGGAAGTAAGATGTAGAGACGAGGCAGGTTAAACACAGCAGCACGTCCTGGTCTGGATATAATGGAAGTAAGATGTAGAGACGAGGCAGGTTAAACACAGCAGCACGTCCTGGTCTGGATATAATGGAAGTAAGATGTAGAGACGAGGCAGGTTAAACACAGCAGCACGTCCTGGTCTGGATATTAAGGAAGTAAGATGTAGAGACGAGGCAGGTTAAACACAGCAGCACGTCCTGCGTCTGGATATAATGGAAGTAAGATGTAGAGACGAGGCAGGTTAAACACAGCAGCACGTCCTGGTTTGGATATAATGGAAGTAAGATGTAGAGACGAGGCAGGTTAAACACAGCAGCACGTCCTGGTCTGGATATTAAGGAAGTAAGATGTAGAGACGAGGCAGGTTAAACACAGCAGCACGTCCTGGTCTGGATATAATGGAAGTAAGATGTAGAGACGAGGCAGGTTAAACACAGCAGCACGTCCTGGTCTGGATATTAAGGAAGTAAGATGTAGAGACGAGGCAGGTTAAACACAGCAGCACGTCCTGGTCTGGATATAATGGAAGTAAGATGTAGAGACGAGGCAGGTTAAACACAGCAGCACGTCCTGGTCTGGATATAATGGAAGTAAGATGTAGAGACGAGGCAGGTTAAACACAGCAGCACGTCCTGGTCTGGATATAATGGAAGTAAGATGTAGAGACGAGGCAGGTTAAACACAGCAGCACGTCCTGGTCTGGATATAATGGAAGTAAGATGTAGAGACGAGGCAGGTTAAACACAGCAGCACGTCCTGGTCTGGATATAATGGAAGTAAGATGTAGAGACGAGGCAGGTTAAACACAGCAGCACGTCCTGGTCTGGATATAATGGAAGTAAGATGTAGAGACGAGGCAGGTTAAAAACAGCAGCACGTCCTGGTCTGGATGTAATGGAAGTAAGATGTAGAGACGAGGCAGGTTAAACACAGCAGCACGTCCTGGTCTGGATATAATGGAAGTAAGATGTAGAGACGAGGCAGGTTAAACACAGCAGCACGTCCTGGTCTGGATATAATGGAAGTAAGATGTAGAGACGAGGCAGGTTAAACACAGCAGCACGTCCTGGTCTGGATATAATGGAAGTAAGATGTAGAGACGAGGCAGATTAAACACAGCAGCAAGTCCTGGTCTGGATATTAAGGAAGTAAGATGTAGAGACGAGGCAGGTTAAACACAGCAGCACGTCCTGGTCTGGATATAATGGAAGTAAGATGTAGAGACGAGGCAGGTTAAACACAGCAGCACGTCCTGGTCTGGATATTAAGGAAGTAAGATGTAGAGACGAGGCAGGTTAAACACAGCAGCACGTCCTGGTCTGGATATAATGGAAGTAAGATGTAGAGACGAGGCAGGTTAAACACAGCAGCACGTCCTGGTCTGGATATTAAGGAAGTAAGATGTAGAGACGAGGCAGGTTAAACACAGCAGCACGTCCTGGTCTGGATATTAAGGAAGTAAGATGTAGAGACGAGGCAGGTTAAACACAGCAGCACGTCCTGGTCTGGATATAATGGAAGTAAGATGTAGAGACGAGGCAGGTTAAACACAGCAGCACGTCCTGGTCTGGATATAATGGAAGTAAGATGTAGAGACGAGGCAGGTTAAACACAGCAGCACGTCCTGGTCTGGATATAATGGAAGTAAGATGTAGAGACGAGGCAGGTTAAACACAGCAGCACGTGCTGCGTCTGGATATTAAGGAAGTAAGATGTAGAGACGAGGCAGGTTAAACACAGCAGCACATCCTGGTCTGGATGTAATGGAAGTAAGATGTAGAGACGAGGCAGGTTAAACACAGCAGCACGTCCTGGTCTGGATATTAAGGAAGTAAGATGTAGAGACGAGGCAGGTTAAACACAGCAGCACGTCCTGGTCTGGATATTAAGGAAGGAAGATGTAGAGACGAGGCAGGTTAAACACAGCAGCACGTCCTGGTCTGGATATAATGGAAGTAAGATGTAGAGACGAGGCAGGTTAAACACAGCAGCACGTCCTGGTCTGGATATAATGGAAGTAAGATGTAGAGACGAGGCAGGTTAAACACAGCAGCACGTCCTGGTCTGGATATAATGGAAGTAAGATGTAGAGACGAGGCAGGTTAAACACAGCAGCACGTCCTGGTCTGGATATAATGGAAGTAAGATGTAGAGACGAGGCAGGTTAAACACAGCAGCACGTCCTGGTCTGGATATTAAGGAAGTAAGATGTAGAGACGAGGCAGGTTAAACACAGCAGCACGTCCTGGTCTGGATATTAAGGAAGTAAGATGTAGAGACGAGGCAGGTTAAACACAGCAGCACGTCCTGGTCTGGATATTAAGGAAGTAAGATGTAGAGACGAGGCAGGTTAAACACAGCAGCACTTCCTGGTCTGGATATAATGGAAGTAAGATGTAGAGACGAGGCAGGTTAAACACAGCAGCACGTCCTGGTCTGGATATTAAGGAAGTAAGATGTAGAGACGAGGCAGGTTAAACACAGCAGCACGTCCTGGTCTGGATATAATGGAAGTAAGATGTAGAGACGAGGCAGGTTAAACACAGCAGCACGTCCTGGTCTGGATATAATGGAAGTAAGATGTAGAGACGAGGCAGGTTAAACACAGCAGCACGTCCTGGTCTGGATATAATGGAAGTAAGATGTAGAGACGAGGCAGGTTAAACACAGCAGCACGTCCTGGTCTGGATATTAAGGAAGTAAGATGTAGAGACGAGGCAGGTTAAACACAGCAGCACGTCCTGGTCTGGATATAATGGAAGTAAGATGTAGAGACGAGGCAGGTTAAACACAGCAGCACGTCCTGGTCTGGATATAATGGAAGTAAGATGTAGAGACGAGGCAGGTTAAACACAGCAGCACGTCCTGGTCTGGATATAATGGAAGTAAGATGTAGAGACGAGGCAGGTTAAACACAGCAGCACGTCCTGGTCTGGATATTAAGGAAGTAAGATGTAGAGACGAGGCAGGTTAAACACAGCAGCATGTCCTGGTCTGGATATTAAGGAAGTAAGATGTAGAGACGAGGCAGGTTAAACACAGCAGCACGTCCTGGTCTGGATATTAAGGAAGTAAGATGTAGAGACGAGGCAGGTTAAAGACAGCAGCACGTCCTGGTCTGGATATAATGGAAGTAAGATGTAGAGACGAGGCAGGTTAAACACAGCAGCACGTCCTGGTCTGGATATTAAGGAAGTAAGATGTAGAGACGAGGCAGGTTAAACACAGCAGCACGTCCTGGTCTGGATATTAAGGAAGTAAGATGTAGAGACGAGGCAGGTTAAACACAGCAGCACGTCCTGGTCTGGATATAATGGAAGTAAGATGTATAGACGAGGCAGGTTAAACACAGCAGCACGTCCTGGTCTGGATATAATGGAAGTAAGATGTAGAGACGAGGCAGGTTAAACACAGCAGCACGTCCTGGTCTGGATACAATGGAAGTAAGATGTAGAGACGAGGCAGGTTAAACACAGCAGCACGTCCTGGTCTGGATATAATGGAAGTAAGATGTATAGACGAGGCAGGTTAAACACAGCAGCACGTCCTGGTCTGGATATAATGGAAGTAAGATGTAGAGACGAGGCAGGTTAAACACAGCAGCACGTCCTGGTCTGGATACAATGGAAGTAAGATGTAGAGACGAGGCAGGTTAAACACAGCAGCACGTCCTGGTCTGGATATAATGGAAGTAAGATGTAGAGACGAGGCAGGTTAAACACAGCAGCACGTCCTGGTCTGGATATTAAGGAAGTAAGATGTAGAGACGAGGCAGGTTAAACACAGCAGCACGTCCTGGTCTGGATATTAAGGAAGTAAGATGTAGAGACGAGGCAGGTTAAACACAGCAGCACGTCCTGGTCTGGATATAATGGAAGTAAGATGTAGAGACGAGGCAGGTTAAACACAGCAGCACGTCCTGGTCTGGATATAATGGAAGTAAGATGTAGAGACGAGGCAGGTTAAACACAGCAGCACGTCCTGGTCTGGATATAATGGAAGTAAGATGTAGAGACGAGGCAGGTTAAACACAGCAGCACGTCCTGGTCTGGATATAATGGAAGTAAGATGTAGAGACGAGGCAGGTTAAACACAGCAGCACGTCCTGGTCTGGATATTAAGGAAGTAAGATGTAGAGACGAGGCAGGTTAAACACAGCAGCACGTCCTGGTCTGGATATAATGGAAGTAAGATTTAGAGACGAGGCAGGTTAAACACAGCAGCACGTCCTGGTCTGGATATAATGGAAGTAAGATGTAGAGACGAGGCAGGTTAAACACAGCAGCACGTCCTGGTCTGGATATAATGGAAGTAAGATGTAGAGACGAGGCAGGTTAAACACAGCAGCACGTCCTGGTCTGGATATAATGGAAGTAAGATGTAGAGACGAGGCAGGTTAAACACAGCAGCACGTCCTGGTCTGGATATAATGGAAGTAAGATGTAGAGACGAGGCAGGTTAAACACAGCAGCACGTCCTGGTCTGGATATAAGGAAGTAAGATGTAGAGACGAGGCAGGTTAAACACAGCAGCCCGTCCTGGTCTGGATATAATGGAAGTAAGATTTAGAGACGAGGCAGGTTAAACACAGCAGCACGTCCTGGTCTGGATATAATGGAAGTAAGATGTAGAGACGAGGCAGGTTAAACACAGCAAGTCCTGGTCTGGATATAATGGAAGTAAGATGTAGAGACGAGGCAGGTTAAACACAGCAGCACGTCCTGGTCTGGATATTAAGGAAGTAAGATGTAGAGACGAGGCAGGTTAAACAC
>NW_028160480.1:0-58985 GCF_964263955.1 Coregonus lavaretus | reverse complement strand
GCTCTCTCGCGCTCTCTCGCGCTCTCTCGTGCTCTCTCTCGCTCTCTCTCTCTCTCTCTCTCTCTCTCTCTCTCTCTCTCTTTCCTCCTCTCCTGAGATCACCTCCTTGAAACCTAACAGGCATAATTTAAACTACATTTAACATGCAGCCACTTATTTGAACGCAGTTTGTTGCGTTATTCAAACTGGCTTCAGAACCCTTTAATTATTCTCTTTCTCACCCCTGCAGAACTGATAATTGGTGGTATTTATCTAAACAATACCACTTTGTGACTCTGGGTGAATGTCTGAATTATGTATGAGGGCAAATGCAAAGCAATTGTTGTCAGTGAGGTTTACCATTACGCAGGGATAGATCGCTGGAAGAAAGCTTTCCAACGCCTTCCTTTCCCTTCTCATCAAGCACGTTTGTAGGGAGGGAAAGTGGGAACAGGGTTAGATGTCTCTGCCTTGCCACTTGCCAGTGAATTCCTCCGGGCTGGTTTTGGCTGTGGTTTGTCCTGAACTAGCAGGAAGACATTTTGTACTCAAATGTGTCATTTAAATAGTTTGTGTTCAGATCTGTTTTGTGCTGTGTGTCTGTTTTAAGCTTTAGGTATGAATGTAGGATGGATGAATCATTAATTGGGTTATTTGTGTGATGAACCGTTGATGGTTTTGAAATGGGATTTAACGCATAGTGATTTGATTGAAGTGGAATGGCAGGTAGACAGTAGTCACAGCCTGAATCTAAATGAAAGGACATGAGTTACTGCGCTAGGGCCGATACTGTTTTGCTTCCTGTCAAAGGCTGTTCAAGTCTACAAGAACGTACTGCCATTGTTTAATTACAAGTAACTAACCTCAACCCCTCTTCACCTCTCTCCTCTCCAGGCACGGCGGCACGGCCCTTCAGCCCCTTCTGGTTCTCTGTGGAGCCGTGGGACACTCTGGCCGTGAGAGGCGCCCCAACACTGCTCAACTGCTCAGCGCACAGTGGGGACCCTGCCTCGGAGCCCACCACGCCCCAGGCTCGTGTGGAGTGGAAGAAGGATGGAACCTTCCTGAGCCTGGCACCGGACGACGGGCGGCGGCGTGTTCTGCCTGACGGCTCGCTGCTCATCTCTAGCGTGGTGCACTCCAAGCACAACAAGCCCGACGAGGGCACGTACCAGTGTGTGGCCACCATCGACAGCCTGGGAACCATCTCCAGCCGCACCGCCCGCCTCACCGTGGCAGGTAGGACCCAAACAAATCACATTTTATTTGCCACAAGCGTCGAATACAACAGGTGTACACCTTACAGTGAAATGCTTACTTACAAGCCCTTAACCAACAATGCAGTTGGGATGATAAGGGAGGGAATGGGAGGGAGGATGGAGTGATGAGGGAGGGGTTGGGAGGGAGGATGGGGTGATGAGGGAGGAGATTAAACGTTTTAATAAACGTTTAATCAATCTCTGTGTTCAACAAATTTACCAACTTTTTAGTTTTGTCCTCACTCATCTTTTTTCGTTAAACTTTTTCACCCCGGACGTTTATCCCGAGACAGAAGAGTCATTTTCCTGTGCGTTTTAGCTGCCAACTTTAAGTTATTTTCCTTTTTTCCATCGCAACTTTTTTCCCTTATTCAACTTTTTCACTCCGGACGCTTTATCTGGACATGATTCGTCAACATCTTCAACATCTTCAACAGCCGAAGCTAAGTAGTAACATTAACATGATGTCTTCTAATTGCAGTCGCTGTACTCATAATATACAGGAGAATTCTCGCCTTACGGCGAGAATAGCTGTGCTACAAGCCCAGCTTCAGACGCAATCGTTAGGCAAGGGCAATATCAGTGTAGGAAAGGAAGAAACAGCGTCTGTGCCACCAGTAAGTACAGACAGTAACGTTAGTATAAATCCCCCCGCACAGTCCCCGCAGCCGGACAACTTTCTCATGGCTTCTGGAGGGAAATACTGCTGGAATGCTCAACCGGTGTCGCTCATTCAGCCGACAGAAACCTTCAACCGGTTTTCCCCATTATGTAGCGAGTCGGAGTCTGAGTCTGAGTCTTCTCTAGTCTCTACTCCTCCCGTTACGGGGTCTGAGACTCCGAAGGCTCCCACCATTAGCTCTGACAAATTGAAAACCCTAGTCATTGGCGACTCCATTACCCGCAGTATTAGACTTAAAACGAATCACCCAGCGATCATACACTGTTTACCAGGGGGCAGGGCTACCGACGTTAAGGCTAATCTAAAGATGGTGCTGGCTAAAGCTAAAACTGGCGAGTGTAGAGAGTATAGAGATATTGTTATCCACGTCGGCACCAACGATGTTAGGATGAAACAGTCAGAGGTCACCAAGTGCAACATAGCTTCAGCGTGTAAATCAGCTAGAAAGATGTGTCGGCATCGAGTAATTGTCTCTGGCCCCCTCCCAGTTAGGGGAAGTGACGAGCTCTACAGCAGAGTCTCAGCACTTAATCGCTGGTTGAAAACTGTTTTCTGCCCCTCCCAAAAGATAACATTTGTGGATAATTGGCCCTCTTTCTGGGACTCACCCACAAACAGGATCAAGCCTGACCTGCTGAGGAGTGACGGACTCCATCCTAGCTGGAGGGGTGCTCTCCTCTTATCTACCAACATAGATAGGGCTCTAACTCCTCTAGCCCCACAGTGAAATAGGGTGCAGGCCAGGCAGCAGGCTGTTAGCCAACCTGCCAGCTTAGTGGAGTCTGCCAATAGCACAGTCAGTGTAGTCAGCTCAGCCATACCCATTGAGACTGTGTCTGTGCCTCGACCTAGGTTGGGCAAAACTAAACATGGCGGTGTTCACCCTAGCAATCTTATTAGGATAAAGACCTCCTCCATTCCTGCCATTATTGAAAGAGATTGTGATACCTCACATCTCAAAATAGGGTTACTTAATGTTAGATCCCTCACTTCAAAGGCAGTCATAGTCAATGAACTAATCACTGATCATAATCTTGATGTGATTGGCCTGACTGAAACATGGCTTAAGCCTGATGAATTTGCTGTGTTAAATGAGGCCTCACCTCCTGGTTACACTAGTGACCATATTCCCCGTGCAACCCGCAAAGGCGGAGGTGTTGCTAACATTTACGATAGCAAATTTCAATTTACAAAAAAAAAAATGGCGTTTTCATCTTTTGAGCTTCTAGTCATGAAATCTATGCAGCCTACTCAATCACTTTTTATAGCTACTGTTTACAGGCCTCCTGGGCCATATACAGCGTTCCTCTCTGAGTTTCCTGAATTCCTATCAGACCTTGTAGTCATAGCAGATCATATTCTAATTTTTGGTGATTTTAATATTCACATGGAGAAGTCCACAGACCCACTCCAAAAGTCTTTCGGAGCCATTATCGACTCAGTGGGTTTTGTCCAACATGTCTCTGGACCTACTCACTGCCACAGTCATACTCTGGACCTAGTTTTGTCCCATGGAATAAATGTTGTAGATCTTAATGTTTTTCCACAAAATCCTGGACTATCGGACCACCATTTTATTACGTTTGCAATCGCAACAAATAATCTGCTCAGACCCCAACCAAGGAGCATCAAAAGTCGTGCTATAAATTCTCAGACAACACAAAAATTCATTGATGCCCTTCCAGACTCCTTCTGCCTACCCAAGGACGTCAGAGGACAAAAATCAGTTAACCACTTAACTGAGGAACTCAATTTAACCTTGCGCAATACCCTAGATGCAGTTGCACCCCTAAAAACGAAAAACATTTGTCATAAGAAACTAGCTCCCTGGTATACAGAAAATACCCGAGCTTTGAAGCAAGCTTCCAGGAAATTGGAACGGAAATGGCGCCACACCAAACTGGAAGTCTTCCGACTAGCTTGGAAAGACAGTACCGTGCAGTACCGAAGAGCCCTCACTGCTGCTCGATCATCCTACTTTTCCAACTTAATCGAGGAAAATAAGAACAATCCAAAATTTCTTTTTGATACTGTTGCAAAGCTAACTAAAAAGCAGCATTCCCCAAGAGAGGATGGCTTTCACTTCAGCAGTGATAAATTCATGAACTTCTTTGAGGAAAAGATCATGACCATTAGAAAGCAAATTACGGACTCCTCTTTGAATCTGCGTATTCCTCCAGGGCTTAGCTGTCCTGGATCTGCACAGCTCTGCGAGGGCCTGGGATCGGGAGAGACACTTAAGTGTTTTAGTACTATATCTCTTGACACAATGATGAAAATAATCATGGCCTCTAAACCTTCAAGCTGCATACTGGATCCTATTCCTACTAAACTGCTGAAGGAGCTGCTTCCTGTGCTTGGCCCTCCTATGTTGAACATAATAAACAGCTCTCTATCCACCGGATGTGTACCAAACTCACTAAAAGTGGCAGTGATAAAGCCTCTCTTGAAAAAGCCAAACCTTGACCCGGAAAATATAAAAAACTATCGGCCTATATCGAATCTTCCATTCCTCTCAAAAATTTTAGAAAAAGCTGTTGCGCAGCAACTCACTGCCTTTCTGAAGACAAACAATGTATACGAAATGCTTCAGTCTGGTTTTAGACCCCATCATAGCACTGAGACTGCACTTGTGAAGGTGGTAAATGACCTTTTAATGGCGTCAGACCGAGGCTCTGCATCTGTCCTCGTGCTACTAGACCTTAGTGCTGCCTTTGACACCATCGATCACCACATTCTTTTGGAGAGACTGGAAACCCAAATTGGTCTACACGGACAAGTTCTGGCCTGGTTTAGATCCTACCTGTCGGAAAGATATCAGTTTGTCTCTGTGAATGGTCTGTCCTCCGACAAATCAACTGTACATTTCGGTGTTCCTCAAGGTTCCGTTTTAGGACCACTATTGTTTTCACTATATATTTTACCTCTTGGGGATGTTATTCGAAAACATAATGTTAACTTTCACTGCTATGCGGATGACACACAGCTGTACATTTCAATGAAGCATGGTGAAGCCCCAAAATTGCCCTCGCTAGAAGCCTGTGTTTCAGACATAAGGAAGTGGATGGCTGAAAACTTTTTACTTTTAAACTCGGACAAAACAGAGATGCTTGTTCTAGGTCCCAAGAAACAAAGAGATCTTCTGTTAAATCTGACAATTCATCTTGATGGTTGTAAAGTCGTCTCAAATAAAACTGTGAAGGACCTAGGCGTTACTCTTGACCCTGATCTCTCTTTTGACGAACATATCAAGACTGTTTCAAGGACAGCTTTTTTCCATCTACGTAACATTGCAAAAATCAGAAATTTTCTGTCCAAAAATGATGCAGAAAAATTAATCCATGCATTTGTTACTTCTAGGTTAGACTACTGCAATGCTCTATTTTCCGGCTACCCGGATAAAGCACTAAATAAACTTCAGTTAGTGCTAAATACGGCTGCTAGAATCCTGACTAGAACCAAGAAATTTGATCATATTACTCCAGTGCTAGCTTCCCTACACTGGCTTCCTGTTAAGGCAAGGGCTGATTTCAAGGTTTTACTGTTAACCTATAAAGCGTTACATGGGCTTGCTCCTACCTATCTTTCCGAGTTGGTCCTGCCGTACATACCAATACGTACGCTACGGTCACAAGACGCAGGCCTCCTAATTGTCCCTAGAATTTCTAAGCAAACAGCGGGAGGCAGGGCTTTCTCCTATAGATCTCCATTTTTATGGAACAGTCTGCCTACCCATGTGAGAGACGCAGACTCAGTCTCAACCTTTAAGTCTTTACTGAAGACTTATCTCTTCAGTAGGTCATATGATTGAGTGTAGTCTGGCCCAGGAGTGTGAAGGTGAACGGAAAGGCTGGAGCAACGAACAGCCCTTGCTGTCTCTGCCGGGCCGGTTCCCCTCTCCACTGGGGTTCTCTGCCTCTAACCCTGTTGCAGGGGCTGAGTCACTGGCTTGCTGGTGCTCTTTCATGCCGTCCCTGGGAGGGGTGCGTCACTTGAGTGGGTTGAGTTACTGACGTGATCTTCCTGTCTGGGTTGGCGCCCCCCCCCTTGGTTTGTGCTGTGGTGGAGACCTCTGTGGGCTATACTCGGCCTTGTCTCAGGATTGTAAGTTGGTGGTTGGGGATATCCCTCTAGTGGTGCGGGGGCTGTGCTTTGGCGGAGTGGGTGGGGTTATATCCTTCCTGTTTGGCCCTGTCCGGGGGTTTCTTCGGATGGGGCCACAGTGTCTCCGGACCGCTCCTGTCTCAGCCTCCAGTATTTATGCTGCAGTAGTTTATGTGTCGGGGGGCTGGGGTTAGTTGGTTATACCTGGAGTACTTCTCCTGTCTTATCCAGTGTCCTGTGTGAATTTAAGTATGCTCTCTCTAATTCTCTCGTTCTCTCTTTCTCTCCGAGAACCTGAGCCCTAGGACCATACGTCAGGACTACCGGGCATGATGACACCTTGCTGTCCCCAGTCCGCCTGGCCTTGCTGCTATTCCAGTTTCAACTGTTCTGCCTGCGGCTACGAAACCCCTACCTGTCCCAGACCTGCTGTTTTCAACTCTTAATGATCGGCTATGAAAAGCCAACTGAGAGACCTGAGCCCTAGGACCATACGTCGGGACTACCGGCCGTGGTGACTCCTTGCTGTCCCCAGTCCGCCTGGCCTTGCTGCTATTCCAGTTTAAACTGTTCTGCCTGCGGTTATGGAACCCCTACCTGTCCCAGACCTGCTGTTTTCAAACTCTTAATGATCGGCTATGAAAAGCCAACTGAGATTTATTCCTGATTATTATTTGACCATGCTTGTCACTTATGAACATTTTTGAACATCTTGGCATGGTTCTGTTATAATCTCCACCCGGCACAGCCAGAAGAGGACTGGCCACCCCTCATAGCCTGGTTCCTCTCTAGGTTTCTTCCTAGGTTTTCGCCTTTCTAGGGAGTTTTTCCTAGCCACCGTGCTTCTACACCTGCATTACTAGCTGTTTGGGGTTTTAGGCTGGGTTTCTGTACAGCACTTCGAGATATTAGCTGATGTAAGAAGGGCTATATAAAATAAAATTGATTGATTGATTGATTGATTGAGATGGGGGGGTTTGGAGGGAGGATGGGGTGATGAGGGAGGGAATGGGGGTTGGGAGGGAGGATGAGGGAGGGGATGGGATGGGAGGGAGGATGAGGGAGGGGATGGGGGGTTGGGAGGGAGGATGAGGGAGGGGATGGGGGTTGGGAGGGAGGATGGGGGGATGGGGGGTTGGGAGGGAGGATGGGGGGATGAGGGAGGGGTTGGGAGGGAGGATGGGGTGATGAGGGAGGGGTTGGGAGGGAGGATGGGGTGATGAGGGAGGGGTTGGGAGGGAGGATGGGGTGATGAGGGAGGGGTTGGGAGGAAGGATGGGGTGATGGGGGTTGGGAGGGAAGATGGGGTGATGAGGGAGGGAATGGGGGTTGGGAGGGAGGATGGGATGATGAGAGGGAGGATGGGGGTTGGGAAGGAGGATGGGGTGATGAGGGAGGGGATGGAGGGAGGAGGGAGGGGATGGGGGTTGGGAGGGAGGAGGGAGGGGATGGGTGGGTTGGGAGGGAGGGAGGATGGGGTGATGTAGGAGGGAGGTAAAGAAGGGAGACAGTAGGAAGGGGAGCAATAAAGGATGTATGCAATGAGAAAGAGATTGAAGAGGAAATACCTGAAGAGGAAGAAAGAAAAGAGGTGAATAAAAGAAGAAAGCAGGGGGGACTGACGTGCAGGGGGGACTGACGCGCAGTGTAAATTAAAGTGTGCACTAATTGACCCAGCCTGATCACAACTACAGTCAAGGCCACATTACCTGTCCTAAGAACACAGCATACACTGAGAAAAGGCCTCCTCTGTTGTGTACCTCTGTCCTTCAATACCAACTGTGGTATATTTTCAATATATGTTGCTGCACTGTCAAAAACATGAGGGGGGTCTGGTTGTGAGGTCGCTGAGGGCTCTGTGAGCCACAGGGCTGTACAATGTGACCTTGTTTCATTTCAGTGAGAGAGCCGAGCAGAGCAGCGGGGATTATTAGGTGTTTGAGCTGGGTCTTGCCCCGAAATTCAATTTGCAGGCGGAGGAGCGCAAGAATGCAATTATGTTCTCCCTCAGCCCTGTTATGATGGAGAGGAAGGTGTGGACGACTGGAGAGGGCCTTCGTCTTAGACGCCGCGAGAGTTGCCTTCTCAGGTGTGGGTGTGTGAAGTCACACTCACGGTGTATCTCTGACTGCATGTGTTATCATAACCTTTGGAGCTAATGAGCTCGTCTTGTCAGTCGAGCGTTGAAGAGAGCGGATGACCAATTGCCCGTAGAAAAATGGATGTGCTACAGCAGTGGTTCCCAACCAGGGGTACGAGGTACTTGGCTTATCCGCAGGGGGTACTTGGCTTATCCGCAGGGGGTACTTGAGAAGACTCATGAGACCATAGGCTTGCTGGTAAAATGCACGAGGGGTTACTTCTGGGGTACTCCGGGCAGAGCTAAATTCAGTTGGTGGTACAGTAACCAAAAAAGGTTGTGAACCACTGTACTACATTACCCATAATTCCATGTAGAACATTTCCTGTTTCATCACAGTAAAGACTGTTCTACCTAATGTCTGTTTTCTTCACCAGTACAGACCAGTTGGTCAAAGGTTGCTTTCTAATCTATGCTGCTGAAAAGAGGCTACCTGAAAGCATTCATTCCTTGATGTTTTTAGCCTATAGAATTATCTGCTGTGATCCAATGACACAAGGCATGATATGTCATTGTCCTTAGATTCTCCCCTGCAGGCGTTTCAATGTTTACACAGTGAAGCGATGGGACATAGAACACACGATGGCGTCAGACGACTTGACATTGTTTTGCGACCCGCAGAATGTGTGTGTGTGTCCTCGGCTATCCCCCGCCCCCACCCCACTCGATCACATGGACTGACCCGACACTATCATCATGGGAAATCTCCTGACCTTTCAGGTCACACTGCCGCATCAACATAATCAACCTCAAGAGAAGAAAAGCTTAATTGGCTGTGTGTGAGAGCGAGGTGGTGGGTGTCAGAGGGTGTGTGTCAGTTTGAATCTGTGTGTGTGAGAGTGCATATTTGTGTGTGTGTGTGTGTGCGCGCGCACGCATATCTGCGTGTGTGTGTGTGTGTGTGCATGCCTGTGATTGTGTGTCTGGTCTCATGGTATCTAGTGGAGTCAGACTCTGTACAGCCTGTACAATCTGTGTCAGTGTGGTCCATCCCTGTTTCATGTAGAGAGCAGCACTCTGAGGGAAAGGGCCTAGGATCAGGTCCTGCTATAAAATGATACAGCCGCCGAGTCAATGAGATCCACCCGGGTCAACTATTATGGGATGCAGGATTTAAATCCATTTTGCAGAGGTATAGAGCTGGGCTATGTGCCATATACACTCACACAATATGCTCCGACACATACATACACACACATACGGTGCCCTCTGTGATTATTGGGACAGATTTAAGCATTTTTTTCTTCTTTTGGCTCTATACTCAGTTTGGATTCGAAATCAAACAATGACTTTGAAATTCAAGTATAGACTGTCAGCTTTAATTTGAGGGTATTTTCATCCATGTCGGGTGAACTGTTTAGAAATTACAGCACTTTTTGTACATAGTCCCCCCCATTTTAGGGGACTAAAAGTATTGGGACATTCACTTATGTGTATTCAAGTAGTAAAAAGTGAAGTATTTGGTCCCATATTCATAGCACGCAATGGCTATATCAGGACTCCACACATTTGTTGGCTCATTTGCTGTTTGTTTTGGTTGTGTTTCAGGTTATTTTGTGCCCAGTAGAAATTGTCATTTTGGAGTCACTTTTATTGTAAATAAGAATATAATATGTTTCTAAACACTTCTACATTAATGTGGATACTACCATGATTACGGATAACCCTGAATGAATCGTGATTAATGATGAGTGAGAAAGTTACAGCAGCACAAATATCATACCCCCAAGAAATGCTAACCTCTCACCATTACAATAACAGGGGAGGTTAGTGTTACGAGAATTTCTATCTCTAATTCAACCTAAGCTTGAATCATTACCAGAGGTTGTAAGGCTCTGGTTTTAATCATAAATGATTCAAGGTCCACAACCCACAAGGATTATCTGTATCTTTATTCATGGAGAGCTCTCGCGCCCAAAACACATACACACTGTTTTATACTCCTTCCACACAAAGGCACTTTTGCTCCGCCCACCTTTAGGAGGCTTTCTTAAACAGGTTCCACCTTTCTCCTTATCCTGGAATGTTTAGTCCCGCCCCCCTCTGTTAGTGGGTTAGTTGACACTACATTCTAATTCTAACACTGTTTAACATTTTATACTGTATTTGGGGTGAAATCCTTTAGTCATTATTCTTAAAATACAAATTAATCTAACAGTTAGCATTGTTAGGGGGGTATGATATCTGTGCGTCTATAACGTTCTCACTCATCATTATTCACGATTCATTCAGGATTATCCGTAATCGTGGTAGCATCCACATGCAGGCGCGCACACACACACACCGCCAACGTCGCCCAATGATCTGTCTCCAGCTGGCTGTCAGGTTGGCAATAAAAAGGTTAATTGCGACGTGGTGGGAGCAAGCCATTACAGTGGAGAATGGCCTGGAAATGGGGCCGTGGGTGCGACCTCTGAGATGTAACGGCGATAGCGGGCGCCGCACGCTGACAAATGCATGGGGTAATATCAGTGATTGATGGGAGGAAGACGTGACGTACCCCTGATCCCTCTGTAGAGAAGTCTTGGCTTCAATACCCCACCCAACCCCCTCTTCCATATATCTCTCTCTCTGTCTCTGCTCAGCCTTTATCTTGTACCTCACCTCTCTTCTTACCTTCATTTCGCCTGTTTCTTTCTGTCCTCTCCGATATGACGGTATTTGACAGTATTTTATGTTTTTGAATAATAAAAGTTCAAGATTTGCTTTGAGTAGTGAGTGACCCTAGGGTGGCAACACATACAATCTATGTGATTTCAATGGGTCTTTCTCCATTCTGATTGTTTTATACGGTTCAATTCAACCAACAATAATAGTTTTCAGCATTTTCATCAATTTCTGCAATTCCTGCACTCATTTGACATAATTTCTACACTGCCACGTAGGGCTGCATGATGTGGGCAGACAATGTAAGCCTTATTTTTAACCAAATGTTGCAATTGCGATTTGACTTGCAATTTAGAGCAAAACACTTGGGTGAACTGTTGGAATCATGGAAATAGAATGATTATTCTAATTCTATAGTTAGAATATAATAGTGGGCACTTTGAATACAGTGTTTGACGTGACAACGAATGAAAATCCCAGGGAGGAGTTATTGTGACAGGGTAGGAACCAAAGTGTTAAGTGTTTCCAAGGGGACCTCATAATCTTTGGCTACATTGAATGTTTTCTCTTAGCTACTTCATGTAGCGAACATATTCTTGCTTCGCGTATTCCTCTTTGATTTAGAAGATACTGTTGCACAAACAACATGCTGATTTAGGTCTAAAACATCACTGGTATTATCAGGCTGTATAGCTAATTACGTTTGCTCTGACTCAGTGCATTTATTAGCTAGCTAGCAATTAGCATTAGCGGCTAACAATATTTAGGCCCAACTTGCTAAGAAAAGACAAACTAGCTGTTTGCAGATGTAAGAAACACAAACTAATAGTGTAATTATAGAATGCTAGTGGATTTATATTAAGAAGCAAAGTGAAAACAGCATTGTTGTCATCAACATTGTTGCATGTGCTGCATTGACCATGCAGACTGAATGCAGTGTCTCGTGGTCGAGGAACAACAAATGCGCTCCCTGAGTGACGGGGTGGTGCTAGGTCTGTGTGGAAAGCGTAATGGAAAGAGATTATTCAAGTAGCGAAGTAAACTATAAAAATGGACGTTACACACGGCGTATCACATTTAACAAACCAAAAGTTCAAATAACGTTATAGAAGGTAAAGTAAAAACCCAAACCGGTCCTTGCATCAATACCGGTATATCGTATAATATTGATACCGCCCAGCCCTACTCTAGTTTCACTCAACCTTTCTCCTCTCCTCTCCTCTCCTCTCCTCTCCTCTCCTCTCCTCTCCTCTCCTCTCCTCTCCTCTCCTCTCCTCTCCTCTCCTCTCCTCTCCTCTCCTCTCCTCTCCTCTCTCCATCCTTTCAATCTGCTTCACTCAATCCCTCCCTTTCTCTTCCTTTCACGGTCAAGCTAAAGGATCCATTCTTGTAATGATAGCCCCCTTTTCTCTTTGTTCATCCTCTCACCATTCTAGCTCTCGTCATCATTCCCGTCCCTCTCCTCCACCATCCTCCTTTTATGTTTTCCCATTCCCCCTGTTCTCCCCTCTCTCCCTCTCTCTATCTCTCTCTTTCTCTCTGTGTGTGAGGCGATAGAAGTCCTAGCCACTCACACACACACACAAAGAAGAGGGGGGTGGATTATAGCTTCCCTTGGCTAGGCAGTGTCATATGTATTCAGCCTGCAAGAGAGGGGGAGACAGAGGGGAAGGATAGAGGGAGGGGATAGGAGAGAGGGAGAAAGAGAGGGAGACTGAGGGCAGAGTGCGAGACTCCAGTAATGAGAATCCCGTCTCACCCTGCACATCCTCCCTTCTCCCCGCCACAACGCTAGACTCTCTTTGAACTCACCCCCCCTTGAGACGTCTTGAGGTGAGCCGCTCAGCCGCACCCCACCACAGCACGACGGGGGCACCCCGAAAGGAGACCTCATTTCCATCTCTCAATCTTTCTAGCTCTGTCTGTTTCTGACCCCTGCTTGGTCGTCCCAGACGATTGAACAATCACTCTTAGTTACTGTCACTCCTCGACCATGAGACTACAGAGGGACAGTCGGAGCCACGTGTCATCCTCCCTGCCTTAGAGATGGTGCCCGCCCCCTACAGGAGTAGAAGCTGGAAGGTATAAAAACACTCCTGTCATCTCTGTCATGTCATATTTATTACACATTTAGTGAGCGCGCAGACTTTATTAGATTTAAGGGTGTCTTATGCAGGTTCTTTGCCCCGTGAGATTCTTGAATCCCTTTTTTATGTATTTTTTAAAATTTTAATCTCATTTCTGTCCCTGGGAGGTGACACTTTCCAAAATGGTGGCCAACCGAGGTAATGCGTCTATTGCTGGAAGCTTCTTTTAGTGTTCATGTAGCTAGTTAGGACAGAGAAAATTATGCGCACACACACACACACACCTCCCTCTCCTCTCATTCCAGTGACCCGTCACCTCGGAGGGGTCTGAGCTATTCCCTGAGCTCTCTCTGCCCACCTTCTCTACCGCGCTCTCTCATTTTGGGAGATGCACAGTGTAGCTCCTTCACACAGCCCCACAGTTCCACAGAGACTGCCCCCGAGTCGTTAGTATCTCTATATTTGTAAGCAGGTCACTAAGGATTCAGAATCTGAACCACCACTGAAATCTGACACTCCTCCTTAAAGATGCACTATGCAGAAATCGCTCCGCCATTTCCTGGGTGCAAAAATTCGAATAGTTCGCCTCATTTCAGTTTGTTACAAAACAAGCAGTCATTGTGTAGAGAATCATTGTACCATCTAAACCGCTGTGAAATATAGTTTCCGTAACCAAAAATATTGTATTTTCAGCTGTTTGAAGCTGGTGTACAAAACGGAAAGTAAAAGATGCAAAAATAAAACTTCAGAAAGGGAAGCAAAGAGAGAGCGCACATAGAACACATCTGCCGCTTCTTAGACTTGCTTTCTATGGGAATGAAAGATCTAACTCAAATTTGTATGTGAATTTGGTCGGGTCGCCCGAAAAGCTTTAGCGATTGCTGACATGCTGCCACTGATTGCTTGGACAGAGGCTGAGGTCATCGTAATGACAAATTGCTCCGACCTGGAAACTAGTTCAGGGTCACATCAACGTTATATTACACCGATTCTCCTCTGTCACTGAAGAGCACCAGAGTTAGTGTTGGATATGGATTCAGAGAGGGACGGGGGTAGAGCGATGGACGGGGGTAGAGCGATGGACGGGGGTAGAGCGATGGACGGGGGTAGAGCGAAGGACGGCGAGAGACTTGGAGACAGACAGACAGGGAAGAAAGAAGGGATGGGAGTGATTTTCAGGACTGGATTTATTCAGTATGGAGATGACAGCCTCTATTTTCTTTACATCCACTGACTGATTGGGTCCACTGGCCCTGTGGAGTGGCTGACTGAGGGAGAGCTGTATCTCTGCTCTCCAGGCACCAGGCACAATTACACTCTGTGTGTGTGTCTCTGTCTGTCTGTCTGTGTGTGTGTCTCTGTCTGTCTGTGCAAGCACATGCATGCGTGTCTGTGTTGGTGCATGCTCTGTATCTCTGTGTCTAGTAATGACAGGACATCAGGTGCCTTTAGTTCACCTACTCATCTGCACACATTATGCACTCTGTAATGCTAAGGCCTAACATGGGCATTGCAACCCTGCTAATGTGTTAATGCTAATTGAATGCATGTTTCATGAGAGATGCATGTGACCCATTCATTTAACATAGAGCTCCACTGCTCGGTCTTGTATGTGGATGTAGGTGGTAAGTGACATCTTACAGCAACTCCTGTTCTGTATTTAAGTGCAGGACTGTCTGTTATTATCACTGTTAAAATGGTGTATGTGGTCAGAGGGTAGGTTGCCACAGCAACCTAACAGGTGCCAACGACAGCTTTGCCTGCTGAACCTGCACTAGGGACTTAGGGGCAACCCTGAAACAAACAAACTGCTGGTTACAACAAGTGTGCCTATCAAATAGACACACTGGTGATCCTTCGCTACCAATGTTATTGTACTGAAAGGTTAAGATAGACAGCTTTAGATGCAGAAAGCATATATGCAAATAGGCCTGTCCAGTTTGTCAAATTGAAAACAGCCTACGCAAGATTATCAGCCAACACTGAGAAAGAGTCCATAACCATTTGAAGAGGGTGTCATCACCTGCGATTAAAATATCTGTTCTCTATTCAACTCCATTTGTTTGACAACACTTGTCTCTCTATTGATACAAGAAAATAACCCACAACCCTGAGCGTCTCATCATGAAACCAGCCCGCACAATTCGGGAGCCATTTTGATTTGCGATTGTTCTATACGTGAGTTAATTTTTCAATTTCAAAGTAATGAAACCGATAATCGACTAGCAGTGTATGTCGGCGGATGAAGATAAACTCTGTCTCTGCAGCCGAGGAGAAGCCGGAGACTGTGTTTGGGCTGCGTTTGCGCCTAATGATTTCCCATAACTCCCCTGACTCCTCTGTGTTTTCCCTCCCATTCGAAGTTCAGCGAGATCAGTAATGCATTCATTCCCTCTATGAGAAGCAGCAGCACATCAATGAAGACGTGTGTCTGACTCCAGGCCTTTGGAAACACTGAAGACATTTCTCTTCCCTTACCCCCTCGCTTTGATTGTGACATAAAGGTGGGAATTTGACATTCCCGATTTCCATGCTGACTGTTGACATGTTAATCGACACAGTTGGAGTTAGTTCGGTGTAGTGTTAAGAATAGTTTTACTCTCTGCCTTTGTTAAGGATGGATATCTTGCTTTGTCGTCGTTCATCACCATTCAGTGAAGCCACTGGTGCCTAAGTTTGTTAGTTAACACACTGGTGCCTAGTTTTCTTAATGAAAGGACAATGCAAGTACATTCTATTCCCATGAATCCATATTTGTATTTTTTAGCCCTTTTGTCTTAGAATGACTCCTGATCGGCTTTCAGAATTTCAACAACTTTTGACTCTGTCCAACCCGACGGTGTAACCAAAGTCTCCCGTACTTTTCCCACCCAGTGTTTCTTCAACACATTAAGATTGTTGGCCACGATGACAGTCTAATGATTTATCCCTTAATGTCTGCAGGAGACCTATGTGAACATGACGCACAAACAGCGACGCCTTTCTCTCTAAGTGTTTCCCGTCACTCATCCGTTGTTAGACAAACCGTCTCCCAGGATCCCTCTGAAGCTCCTGTCACTATGCCAGCTGAAGCTATGTGCCGAACCTCCAAAAAGCGGATTTTCAAAGAGACGAGCACAAACTCATTACTCACCCAACACCGCTCCAGTAGACCATGATAAAACCACGTTGAGCTTCGAGCTGTTTTGGTAGTCAGATTAGGTAGTTGAATAGGGAGAGGTGCTAAGGAAGGACCACATTCAGTGCATTCGGAAAAGTATTCAGACTCCTTGACTTATATTATAGCATTATTCTAAAATTGATTAAATAGTTTTATCCCCCTCATTAATCTACACACCATACCCAATAATGACAAAGCAAAAACTAGTTTTTGTGTGAAAATGTATAACAAATAAAAAACCGAAATATCACATTTTACATAAGTATTCAGACTCTTTACTCAGTACTTTGTTGAAGCACCTTTGGTAGTGATTACAGCCTCGAGTCTTCTTGGGTATAACGCTACAAGCTTGGCACACCTGTATTTGGGGAATTTCTCCCATTCTTCCTTGCAGATCCTCTCAAGCTCTGTCAGGTTGGATGGGGAGCATTGCTGCACAGCTATTTTCAGGTCTCTCCAGAGATGTTAGATCACGTTCAAGTCCGGGCTCTGGCTGGGCCACTCAAGGACATTCAGAGACTTGTCCCAAAGCCACTCCTGCGTTGTCTTGGCTGTGTGCTTAGGGTCGTTGTCCTGTTGGAAGGTGAACCTTTGCCCCAGTCTGAGGTCCTGTGCGCTCTGGAGCAGGTTTTCATCAAGGATCTCTCTGTACTTTGCTCCGTTCATCTTTCCCTAGATCCTGACTAGTCCCCCAGTCCCTGCCGCTGAAAAACATCCCCACAGCATGATGCTGCCACCACCATGCTTCACCGTAGGGATGGTGCCAGGTTTCCTCCAGACGTGACGCTTGGTATTCAGGCCAAAGAGTTCAGTCTTGGTTTCATCAGACCAGAGAATCTTGTTTCCCATGGTCTGAGAGTCCTTAAGGTGCCTTTTGGCAAACTCCAAGCGGGCTGTCATGTGCCTTTTACTGAGGAGTGGCTTCCGTCTGGCCACTGGTGGAGTGCTGCAGAATTGGTTGTCCTTCTGGAAGGTTCTCCCATCTCCACAGAGGAACTCTAGAGCTCTGTCAGAGTGACCATCGGGTTCTTGGTCACTTCCCTGACCAAGGCCCTTCTCCCCCGATTGCTCAGTTTGGCTGGGCGGCCAGCTCTAGGAAGAGACTTACCCAGTAAGACTTACTGCTGTAATCTCTGCCAAAGGCGCTTTTACAAAGTAATGACTCAGGGGTGTAAATACTTATGTAAATGAGATTACTGTATTTTATTTTAAATGAATTTGCTAACATTTCTAAAAACGTTTCACCTTGTCATTATGGGATATTGGGTGAGAAATCTATTTAATCCATTTTGAATTCAGGCTGTAAGTCAAGGGGTTTGAATATTTTCTGATGTCTTTGTAGGTGTAGCGTCCTATTAGCAGGATTAACTAGGTAAAGCTATGTGTAGGCTGGCAGCAAGGGGCTGAGTTAATCATCTACCTGAGGGAACGAAGACTGCGTCATTCACGGTCAGATACATAGTCAGAGAAACTGGGCAGTGGTCTGAAGTAGTTATTTTTGCTCACTCTCTTCATTCTCTCTCTGTTACTGCCATGTCGATTTGCATAAGACATTTTGACCGACTGCACTCCTGGGTGCTTTGTTTACATTCCCTCTCCTCATTGAGATTCAGATATATTTATCTTGAGAGAATGTGCAGTTAGTATCTGTATAGGTGCTATCTTTATCAGCATCATAAAAGCTGATTAGTATTTAAAAAAACATTAAATATGCATCCAAGCCGAACTGAAATCTTATCACAAACATGTTGCGTCGTTTTCACAGCTTTCCCTTTCCTTACAACTGGTCAAACTGATGTCATTTTGACATTTTGCACACAATCTTTTTTTTCTAATAATTTCTTTGCATTTTCTCTTTGGTCACCAAACGTCTTTGCTCCGCAAAAGAAGCAGAGATGACAGATACAACTGTACCGATGTCAACTAGATTGAAGCATTCATTCTATCATTTATGTCATTCTGGTGAGCAAGGGTTTATGACAGAAGAGAAGCTGCATGCATCTAATTATAGACAAGTTGACTAACAAATAGCCTACCAAAATGTTGGAAATTATAAGCAGAAACATATCTAAATGTCAAAAAATCATTTGGCTGTCTGACTGTAGCCTGCATTTTCTATATTAGTGGGTTTGGGTTGACTGCAGGCCTCAGATTTTCACTATCACATGTAGTCGGATGGTTGCGGATGGGTTATTAACAATTGCGTGCGGGTGAACAAACAGCTGACTAACAAACTAATGGGTATACCTAGGAGGTTACGGCTGTACCTGCCCCTCCATCCCCTCTCTAATGGGGATACCTAGGAGGTTACGGCTGTACCTGCCCCTCCATCCCCTCTCTAATGGGGATACCTAGGAGGTTATGGCTGTATCTACCCCTCCATCTCTGTATGGGTATACCTAGGTTACGGCGGTTTCTACCCCTCCATACCTTCTTTTATGGGTATACCTTGGAGGTTACGGCTGTATCTACCCCTCCATCCTCTCTCTAATGGGGATACCTAGGAGGTTACGGCTGTATCTACCCCTCCATCCTCTCTCTAATGGGGATACCTAGGAGGTTACGGCTGTATCTACCCCTCCATCCTCTCTCTAATGGGGATACCTAGGAGGTTACGGCTGTATCTGCCCCTCCATCCCCTCCCTGTGCCCCTTTGATCTCCCTACGGTCAACCTGCACACACGCGCCCACTTGAGGCGCCGCTGGGTTTTCATATCAAAACTGGCCCCTTTTTCAAAGCCAACTTGGGGCTTTTGAACTCTGAAAAGAGACTTCACTGGGTTTTTTTAAAAGCCTGCCTGGGCCCGAGGGAAATCGCTTCAAACACACCTATATTTTATCAGATGGGCAGACCAGAGAGAGGAGGGAAAGTTTGTTTTCCCCTTTTGATCAACACACTTGAACAGACAAGCTCAGAGTGTGAGGGGAGCTAGTGCTGGTTCTGACACCTGCTCTAAGTAACGTTTAAAATGTACCGACAGATTGAGGCGGAATGGCGGCGGACATTTACATCCACCTGCCTTTGTCCTTGTCTGGCTGCAATTTTGTGATGTCATGATTGGAAGATTAGACAGTCGTGTGTATTTTTTTTGTTACATTGTAGACTCCAGATAGAGAGACTTGTCTATGGACCGACAGAGCCCATTGAAGTGGTACATGAAAGTGTGGGTGTGTTTCTTCCTGTTAGATGTAGTGTTAGTGTGTCCCCATAGATGTGGCATTTCAGGGCCTGTGATGGTCTATCCATGTATTTTGGGAGGGGGGGGGGGGGGGGGGGCTCTTTCCAGCCGTGTAGCATTTCACACACTCGCATACAGGGCAGACAAGGTGTGGAGGGGCTGACAGGGTGGCTGACACCTCAATAAGCACTGCTCAGCTGAGCCTCCCCCTAGACCCACTCAATACACTGGCATCTCCCTCCAGCTGAATGCATTCCAATCCAAAACGAGTCTTCTCATGAAAACACGCCTTCCTTATTTCACTTTCCAGTTCCCCTCGATTCATGCCAGCTCCATTGATTTCTGCTTGTGGCAAGTCAAAGTCCGCCTGGACCGAGGGGCTGCTGCTGTGTTGTTTGTTTGCTAGCCTTTAGCCAGAAGCTCCTTTCTATTTGCATCGTTGCTTTTAGGGAAAGACGCTCGGTCTGGGCTCCTGTCTCTCTGTCACTCAGAACTAATAGAAAGAGGGAAGAGAAAGGAGAGACAGTCGTTGCCATGTAACAGGATTATTGTGTTTTCTTGAGCGGCAAGGGAATAAATAAAAGCACGGAATAAAACAAGCGTTGGACCTGTTTTCCATATGAAATACATCCTGTTAGAGATCTGTCAGAGCCTGCTCAGGCCTGCTACGACAGGGGCAATTCTCTTCATGTGCAGGGGCGTTACATTTCGGAAGAGAGCGAGACTGTATTTGGGTGAGAGAGGGATGCAGGAGAACTAAAGAAATACGGAGATACTGTGTGTGGAGAGAGGGAGTGCTTATGTGTGAGAAGGAGGGAGGGAGAAGTAGGGAGGGGGGAGGAGGAGAGGGGAGGGGGGAGAAGGGAGGGGGGAGAGGGAAGGGGAGAGAGAGGACAACTATTAAAGACTACCAGAACCCACTGGATTCTCCAATTACGTTGAATGAACTACAGAACAAAATACAAACCCTCCAACCCAAAAAGGCCTGTGGTGTTGAAGTTATCCTAAATTAAATGATAAAATATAGAGATCACATATTCCAATTGGATATACTTACTCTAAGGTCATCCTCAGCTCTTCCCCAATATTTGGAAACAAAGACTGATCACCCCAATTTACAAAATTGGAGACAAATATGACCCCAATAACTACATTTACATTTTAGTCATTTAGCAGACGCTCTTATCCAGAGCGACTTAGTTAGTGAGTGCATACCTTATTTTATTTTATTTTTCATACCCCCCATGGGAATCGAACCCACAACCCTGGCGTTGCAAATGCCATGCTCTACCAACTGAGCAGGGGCGGCCTGTTCAATAGGGCGATATGGGCGACGCACTGCCAAACGGGAAAAGGAAGGGATTTTTTTTCTAATCAATTATATCACGGCAACAGTAGTTATCAGTGTTGTAATCTATACGTCTGATCTGCCACAGTGCCACACTGCCACTAAATGTCGAATCAGGCTAAAGTCGTGCTTCAAATGGCTCCCCCCCCTTTTGGGGCGATTTCAGTCAGGTTGAAAATCGCCCAGAAGTCTGTCATAGACTCCCATGTAAAATCTATTTTTTTCAAATTTCAGAGCTTTCAATACAATCTCTATGGGTGTCTGAGGGCTTGCACTTACGCACTTTCGTCATACGTAACGTAACCATGAACGTAACTAAGAAAAGAGCGGATTGTGTCTTTGAAAGAAGTTCCTTTTTGTCGGCGAACAAATGAAGATAAATTGGCAACGAAACAATTAGGACCTCCCAGACCAAATGTAATAATTCAACAGGTTTCTACTAAAGGCGGAAAGTCCTACACCCGAGGATTTTCCAAAAATTGGTACGAACGAAAAAAGACATTGCCACTCAACTGGATGAGGGATACAGGCTAACTGTCCGCCGCCACAACGATGAGGTTAGTGTTGATAATCACAAGTTTACTGGAGAACTGAGACCAAGTAGAGACTTTGGACAGGGTGGATATGGTATAATAAAGGCAGTTTATTCAGAGGTAAAGATATCTGGAATCGCGTGCACGGACCCGTTCGTCAAACTCTTAGGGAGCTATAAATTAAGCCCCATTACTTACCATATCAGATAAGAGAAATTGCTGCAGCTACATATATTTTACATCCTGGCCCTACATAGTTCACTATTTGCATCACTTACCAAAATATTACATGTGGTCATATATGCTTGGAAAGTGGAGATGCCATAGAACGTCAAAAAAGTAAACATTGCTGGAGACACATTGCCGTTTTGGAGAAGACATCGCGTTTGCTAGCGAAGAGATTTGTTGTGGCAAATGAACTTGGGCTGGGAATTGCCAGGGACCTCACGATAAGATATATGCATTGCGAGTCTCATGATTCTATACGTATTGCGATTCGATACTGTGATTTTATTGCGCACCATATGTCTGTTGCAGAGGGATCAGAAAGCCATGAGAACGAGTTTTGATCAGTCATGGAAATAAAAGTGCTGAAAACAAATTGGCTCCCAATGTGAAAAGATTGAGAACAAGCTATGAAGGAACAATAATGGTGTTTTGGTGCAGGTACAGCCAACTAGCGCTAAAATATTGCGATATTGTCAATACAGTATATCGTAAAGTATCACTATGTAACTCGATTTCTTTCACCCCAATCCCTCAAATTAACGGTAAATAACTGAATTGTTTGCCCCACATTTAGCTAAGATGATTAGCTAGCCAGCTAAAATGTTTTATTTAGTTAGCAGTCGCATCTACAATAGTTTACTGTCAATAACATGTCTCCAAAAATGACGTGGTGTCTCCAATTGTGTTGACATTTTACAATTGCGATGCGCATCCATGAGTATCCACTTTCTGTAGCTCAGCTGGTAGAGCACTGCGCTTGTAACGCCAAGGTAGTGGGTTCGATCCCCGGGACCACCCATACACAAAAATGTATGCACGCATGACTGTAAGTCGCTTTGGATAAAAGCGTCTGCTAAATGGCTTATTATTATTATTATTATTATTATTATTATTATTATCTGAAGAGAGCCCCGAAACATTGTGTGCAGACATTTTATGCAATAAATGAAGTAGGTTGAATCTAGTAGTTCTGATCTTCTGATTGGTCCTGATGAGTTGGGCGAGGTCCCCTCCAGGCTACTGTCACTGTTGCATTGGCTCTGAGTCGGGTTCTCTGTCTTCAAATGTTCAGCCTAAGAGAGGGGATTTTTGTGTGTGTGTGTGTGTTTAACAGTGATGATGTGTGTGTGTGTGTGTGTGTGTGTGTGTGTGTGTTTAACAGTGATGATGTGTGTGTGTGTGTGTGTGTGTTTGTGTGTGTGTGTGTGTGTGTCCTCAGAGCAAGAACTCGTGAGTTGGAAGAACTGAGAGGCCTATGGCGTGGGTGTTGTCCTTGGCCACCTGCTGACAAGGCTGACAAGATAGGACCCTTTTGTCCATTGTTATTGGATAGGAACAGAACTTATAACCAGCTCCTGACCTAAATAGATCTTAGCACAACATTTTACTCAACATATCATATTCCATATTCACTATAACAAATATATTTACTACGACATTAGCAAGAACCGCCACATCCTCAGCCGGCTAATCCAGTGTGTGAAGTTTTGCGGAGTGTTTGAGTTAGCTTTGCGAGGCAAAGATGAAACTGAGGGCTCCACCAACCCTGGTAAGCCAACACTTTTGAGATCAGTCAATAAATGCTTCTGGTATTGACTTATATGCTGCCCCTGTCTTCATGTTGTTGCTGGACATATCTTTTTTAAAATGTGTGTAGGTCACCTAAATCATCAGAAAAATTGCCCCCCCTGAGAATTTTTTCAGGAGCCGCCACTGCAACTGAGCTACATCCCTGCCGGCCATTCCCTACCCTGGACGACGCTGGGACAATTGTGCGCCGCCCCATGGGTCTCCTGGTCGCGGCCGGCTACGACAGAGCCTGGATTCGAACCAGGATCTCTAGTCGCACAGTTAGCACTGCAATGCAGTGCCTTAGACCACTGCGCCACTCGGGAGGCTACTGTGGGAAATGCGTCAATGGCAACCTTGGGAAAGTCCTCTGCATTATCATTAACAGCAGACTCCTACATTTCCTCAGTGAAAATAATGTACTGAGCAAATGTCAAATTGCCTTTTTTACCAAACTACCGTACAACAGACCACGTATACACCCTAATTGACAAACAAACAAAACCAAAAGCAAAGTCTTCTCATGATTTGTTGATTTCCAAAAAGCTTTTCACTAAATTTTACATGAAGGTCTGCTATACAAATTGATGGAAAGTGTGTTGGGGGAAAACATACATTATAAAACAACAAGTGTACACAAACAAGTGTGCAGTTAAAATAGGCAAAAAATACATTTATTTCCACAGGGCTGTGGGGTGAGACAGGGATGCAGCTTGAGCCCCACCCTCTTCAACATGTATATCAACGAATTGGCGAGGGCACTAGAACAGTCTGCAGCACCCGGCCTCACCCTACTAGAATCTGAAGTCAAATGTCTGCTGTCTGCTGATGACCTTGTGCTTCTGTCCCCAACCAAGGAGGGCCTACAGCAGCACCTAGATAATCTGCATAGTTTCTGTCAGACCTGGGCCCTGACAGTGAGTCTCAGTAAGACAAAAATAATGGTGTTCCAAAAAAGGACCACAAATACATATTCCATGTAGACACAGTTGCCCTAGAACACACAAAAAACTATACCTACCTCGGCCTAAACAGCTGTGGACGATCTGAGAGACAAGCCAAGAAGGGCCTTCTACAAATCAAATCAAATGTTATTTGTCACATGCGCGGAATGCAACAGGTGTAGACATTACCGTGAAATGCTTACTTACAAGCCCTTAACCAACAATGCAGTTTTGAGAAAAATAAGAGTTAAGAAAATATTTACTAAATAAACTAAAGTAAAAAAAAAAAAAAAAAAATGAAAGAGCAACATTAAAACAACAATAACGAGGCTATATACAGGGGGTACAGGTTAGTCGAGGTAATTGAGGTAATATGTACATGTAGGTAGGGGTAAAGTGACTATGCGTAGATGGTAAACAGCGAGTAGTAGCAGAGTAACGGGGGGGGGGGGGGGTCAATGCAAATAGTCTGTGTAGCTATTTGATTAGCTGTATAGCAGTCTTATGGCTTAAGGGTAGAAGCTGTTAAGAAGCCTTTTGGACCTAGACTTGGTGCTCCGATACTGCTTGCCGTGCGGTAGCAGAGAGAACAGTCAATGACTCAGGTGGCAGGAGTCTTTGGCAATTGTTATGGCCTTCCTCTGACACCACCTGGTAATAATAATAATAATAATAAGCCATTTAGCAGACGCTTTTATCCAAAGCAACTTACAGTCATGTGTGCATACATTTTTACGTATGGGTGGATCGAACCCACTACCCTGGCGTTACAAGCACCATGCTCTACCAATTGAGCTACAGAGGACCTGGATGGCAGGAAGCTTGGCCCCAGTGATGTACTGGGCCGTACGCACTACCCTCTGTTGTGCCTTGCGGTCGGAAGCCGAGCAGTTTCCATACCAGGCGGTGATTCAACCAGTCAGGATGCTCTCGATGGTGCAGCTGTAGAACCTTTTGAGGATCTGAGGACCCATGCCAAATCTTTTCGTTCTCCTGAGGGGGAATAGGCGTTGTCGTGCCCTCTTCACGACTGTCTTGGTGTGTTTGGACCATGATAGTTTGTTGGTGATGTGGACACTGAGGAACTTGAAGCTCTCAACCTGCTCCACTACAGCCCCGTCGATGAGAATGGGGGTGTGCTCGGCCCTCCTTTTCCTGTAGTCCACGATCATCTCCTTTGTCTTGATCACGTTGAGGGAGAGGTTGTTATCCTGGCACCATACTGCCAGGTCTCTGAACTCCTCCCTATAGGCTGTCTCATCGTTGTCGGTGATCAGGCCTACCACGGTTGTGTCGTCGGCAAACTTAATGATGGCATTGGAGTCGTGCTTGGCCACGCAGTCATGGGTGAACAAGGAGTACAGGAGGGGACTAAGCACGCACCCCTGAGGGGCCCCTGTGTTGAGGATCAGCGTACCCTTACCACCTGGGGGCGGCCCGTCAGGAAGTCCAGGATCCAGTTGCAGAGGGAGGTGTTTAGTCCCAGGGTCCTTAGCTTAGTGATGAGCTTTGAGGGCACTATGGTGTTGAGCTGTAGTCAATGAACAGCCTTCTCACATAATAATAATATGCCATTTAGCAGACGCTTTTATCCAAAGCGATTTACAGTCATGTGTGCATACATTTTTACGTATGGGTGGTCCCGGGGATCGAACCCACTACCCTGGCGTTACAAGCGCCATGCTCTACCAATTGAGCTACAGAGGACCATAGTTGTTCCTTTTGTCCTGGTGTGAAAGGGCAGTGTGCAGTGCAATAGAGGTTGCGTCATCTGTGGATCTGTTTGGGCGGTATGCAAATTGGAGTGGGTCTAGGGTTTCTGGGATGATGGTGTTGATGTGAGCCATGACCAGCCTTTCAAAGCACTTCATGGCTACAGATGTGAGTGCTACGGGTCAGTAGTCATTTTGGCAGGTTACCTTGGTGTTCTTGATCACAGGGACTATGGTGGTCTGCTTGAAACATGTAGGTATTACGGACTCGGCCAGGGACAGGTTGAAAATGTTAGTGAAGACACTTGCCAGTTGGTCAGCGCATGCTCTGAGTACACGTCCTGGTAATCCGTCTGGCCCTGCGGCCTTGTGAACATTGACCTGTTTAATGGTCTTCCTTACATCGGCTATGGTGACCGTGATCATATAGTCGTCCAGAACAGCTGGAGCTCTCATGCATGCTTCAGTGTCGCTTGCCTTGAAGCGCGCATAGAAGTAATTTAGCTCGTCTGGTAGGCTCGTGTCACTGGGAAGCTCGTGGCTGGGCTTCCCTTTGTAGTCCGTAATAGTTTGCAAGCCCTGCCACATCCGATGACCGTCGGAGCCTGTGTAGTAGGATTCAATCTTAGTCCTGTATTGACGTTTTGCCTGTTTGATGGTTTGATGGAGGGCATAGCCGGATTTCTTATAAGCGTCCGGGTTAGAGTCCCGCTCCTTGAAAGCAGCAGCTCTACCCTTTAGCTCAGTGCGGATGTTGCTTGTTATCCATAGCTTCTGGTTGGGGTATGTACGTACGGACACTGGGGACGACATCATCGATGCACTTATTGATGAAGCAGGTAACTACTGTGGTATATTCCTCAATGCCATCGAATGAATCCCGGAACATATTCCGGTCTGTGCTAGCAAAACAGTCCTGTAGCTTAGCATCTGCATCATCTGACAACTTCCGTATTGAGCGAGTCACTGATACTTCCTGCTTTAGTTTTCGCTTGTAAGCAGGAATCAGGAGGATATAATTATTGTCAGATTTGCCAAATGGAGGGAGAGCTTTGAATGCATGTCTCTGTGCGTGGAGTAAAGATGGTCGAGTTTTTTCTCTTCTGGTTGCACATTTAACATGCTGCTAGAAATTAGGTAAAACTGATTTAAGTTTCCCTGCATTAAAGTCCCTGGCCACTAGGAGCGCCGCCTCTGGATGAGCATTTTCTTGTTTGCTTATTGCCTAATACTGCTCATTGAGTGCGATCTTCGTGCCAGCATTGGTTTGTGGTGTTAAATAAATAGCTACAAGAAATGTAGATGAAAACTCTCTTGGTAAATAGTGTGGTTTACAGCTTGTCATGAGATACTCTACCTCAGGCGAGCAAGACCTCGAGACTTCCTTTATATTAGATTTCGCCCACCAGCTGTTATTGATAAATAGACACAGACCGCCACCCCTTGTCCTACCGGATGCAGCTGTTCTGTCTTGCCAATGCACGGAAAACCCAGCCAACTGTATATTGTCCATGACTGGCTATGTGCACACTGCCCACAATTTGAGGTGGAAACTGAGCTGCACTTCCTAACCTCTTGCCAAATGTATGACCATATTAGAGAAACATATTTCCCTCAGATTACACAGACCTGCAAAGAATGTGAAAACAAATCCAATTTTGATAAACTCCCCTATCTATTGGGTGAAATACCACAGTGTGCCATCACAGCAGCAAGATTTGTGACCTGTTGCCACAAGAAAACGGCAACCAGTGAAGAACAAACGTCTTTGTAAATACAACCCAGATTTGTTTTATTTTCTCTTTTGTACTTTAACTATTTGCACATTGTTACAACATTGTACATAGCCATAATATTTTGAAAGTGTAATGTTTACTGTTCATTTCTGGTTTTTTATTTCCCTTTATCTATGTTGCTTGCTTTGGCAATGTAAACATGTTTCGCAAGCCAATAAAGCCCATTGAATTGAGTTGAGAAGGAAAGATGGAGAGAGCGAAGGAAAGATGGAGAGAGAAGGAGAGAGAAAGGGAGGGTAGAACGTGTGTGTCCTCGTTTTACTGGGCTGCCCTGAACTCTGTGTGTGAGGGCCCCAGGGAGGTTGACGGAATTCCTCCTCTTTCACTGCATGGCGCCCTCCTCACAGTGATTGGAGCAGGCAGGCTGCAGAGGACTGTCAACCTCAGAGAGGGACGGAGGGAGAGAGCGAGCGAGGGAGGAACAGCGGGATGGGGAGAAATAAGAAATGGAGGTGCTAAGTCTGATCAAATCATTTTTTTTTTGTCACATGCGCCGAATATAACAGGTGTAGACCTTACTGTGTAATGCTTACTTACGAGCACTTAACCAACATTGCAGAGTTTTTAAAAAAGTAAGTACGAAATTGTGCTAAATAAACTGAAGGAAAAATAGTGACACAATAAAATAACAATAAAGAGGCTGACTTCGTACCCCTGCGCATTGACTCGGGACTAAGAATAAAATAAGGGGCTCAATGCAGATAGTCTGGGTAGCCATTTGATTAACTGTTCAGCAGTCTTATGATTTGGGAATAGAATCTGTTAAGGAGCCTTTTGGTCCCAGATGTTTGGTCCCAGCACTCCGTTACTGCTTGCCGTGCGGTAGCAGAGAGAACAGTCTATGACTTGGGTGGCTGGAGTCTTTGACAATTTTTAGGAATTTCCTCTGACTGCCTGGTATAGAGGTCCTGGATGGCAGGAAGCTCGGCCCCAGTGATGTACTGGGCCGTACGCACTACCCTCTGTAGCGCCTTACGGTCGGATGCCGAGCAGTTGCCATACTAAGCGGTGATGCAACCAGTCAGGATGCTCTCGATGGTGCAGCTGTATAACTTTGAGGATCTGAGGTCCCATGCCAAGTCTTTTCAGCCTTCTGAGGGGGAATAGGCATTGTCGTTCCCTCTTCTCGACTCTGTTGGTGTGTTTGGACCATGATAGGTCCTTAGTGATGGACAGAAGGTATACCCAAATGCACTTCAGCCCAGCTTAAACGACTGAGGGACTTGACAATCCCCATAAAACATCCCTTACCCTAGGATACTTCAACTGGTGACTATCATTACTTACCCCAGGATACTTCAACTGGTGACTATCATTCCTTACCCCAGGATACTTCAACTGGTGTCTATTCAGGAGAATAAAGAAAAAGGAGTATCTGTTGATGCATAGATCTGATTGTTTACTTGGCCTGTCAATGAATCTATTGGCTTACGTTTCGGCATGAATCGCCCTCATCAGAGCCTTGAGTAGGAAAGATGTGTGAGGCACCTATATACCCTCGCAGTGGGGTGTCCCACTCACGTCAATCAAACATGTCAATATCAATACTGTCAGTATTCGCAACTACACAGGTTATTCAAGCAAGAGTATGATCATCACTCCAGATTCCTCCCCATACATTCCACTTGAATAACAAAAGACAGAAATAAACCAAGATAAACATATTTATAAAAAAAGATGAGAAAGAGAGCTGTTCATTCAGACCCTTTGGCTCGACACAATCTAAGCATTGGATCCAAAGTGCCTCTCCCTGTAACAATTACCTCACTATTGCAACCTCTGGAGGAAATCAACTTCAAGGTGGAGGCTGAGCCATGATTGACATTCACGTAATGCCGCACGATCGCATAGTCCATTGTTTTGGTGCGGATAGCTGTTTTGTGTTCAGCTATTCTTAATTTGAGCGCACGTTTCGTCTGACCAATATAAACAAGCCCATGTGGGCATTTGAGCAGGTAAACAACATGTTGTACTACAATTTATGAAGGGCGGTAGTCATGCCACAGTGTGAATACTTTCCCAATGCACCGTATCTACCTCTATCACTCTTGTATCCCTGCACATTGTGAATATGGTATTGGAACTGACCCTGTATATAGCTTCTTACTTTCTCCTGTTCTTATTTGTATTTCTGGTGTGGTTCTGTTCTACCTGGTGTTATTTTTAGTGCTACATTGATATTCATTACTGCGTTGTTTGGAGCTTGCAAGAAAGGCATTTCACTGTACTTGTGCACGTGACATTAAAACTTGAAACTATTGTTGTGCCTATGCCTTTGCCCATGTACAGCACAGTGTACGCATTTGTTTGTTGCGTTTTTTTATTTTGTGCCAGTGTGTGTGCTTGCCTTGCACTCCGGTTTAGACAGACAGACAGACAGACAGAGCGCCCACAGTGAGCCAGACAAGGTAAAACAACACTGCCAGCATGTTTCAGCCCTAGCAGCAGTCATGGGGTTTGTCCCACCTCCTCCTCCCTCCCTCTCCACAGCATACTTTCACACACATTCTCACTTCTCACTCATTTTCATCTAGGGACATGCGATTATGTGGTTATAAAATATTTCCTACTACACACATGGATTTTGTTCCTTAAGACCATGTGTAGTCTATTCAGGAAAAGCTCAGGCCATTAGTTGGGATTATAATCAATGTATCAGGCTGTCTGTCTGACTGACCCACCCAGCAAGCCTTTTCAGGGGTCGCTGATCCGAGGTTCTATTGGAAGCTGATTCTCATTCTGCACGGTCAGTGGAGGGCAGTAGCTGCACAGCGTTATGTCATCTACAGCTAGACGTGTTGATCTAATCATCTGTCTGACGGTCAGTCAGAGCCGTCCAGGTGTTGGACAGATTAGTGGATGTGTTGTGCACCTGCTGCTCTGAGCTGGTGAAGCCAGTCAGTCACAGACAGGCAGTGTTTATCTATCGATCCAAACGGGGGACGAGGAAATCAGAGGTGAGTGAAAAAAACAAACAAACAAATAGTTTGGTCCTACAGGAAATTCTGTTATTGACATCCAGTTGTGTCATCGAACAAGTCTGCCCCATTCTCAGAGTAGAAGGATCATATTGGTTTTTGGCTTGAACCGCATAAGTTCCTGGTTAATAATTTTGGTTGACTTGCACTTCCATTCATTAATAGAGGTACAACGGTACCGTTTAACCTGTTCCACGGTCAACGTGCAGCAGCCACCACCTGGCTACGGAGTATGGAGTAGTATGGTGAGGATCTCCAAACCGGTTATCTCTGCCAGGAGAAACGTGTGTGTGTGTGTGTGTGTGGGGCCCGGCAGTAATTCACCAGCTCATCATGCAGTAGACTGGGTAAATGATGATGAATGGTTGTTATCATGGTGAATGACATCATGGCTCCCACGTCACATCTGTGGTGTCTCACTGACTCCAATTCAACATATGCTCTTCACAACCTGGTGTTGTGTAAATACACACTCACTCACTCACTCAGACGCACACACAGAAACGCACACACGCACCGGTAGGCACTAGGGATGTGCATCTTCTACTTCAAGACGGTTCGATACGTATCTAGATACATGGCCTCTGATAGGATACAGGAACGATGTGTATGTAGATACATTGACTCTGATAGGATACAGTAACCATACGTTTTAGTTTGAAATGATTTGCGGTTGTATTAGAGGAACAAATCGATGCGATTCGGTGCGATATGATTCGGTTGGTGTGTGTGTCTGTGGAAATGGTGTATATGTCTATGGCCCTCAAACTCAACTCTGGACCTCGAAGCCAGTTCCACTGCGTTTTTTTCATTTTTCCCCTCTAATCAGGGATTGATTTAGACCTGGGACACCAGGTGGGTGCAATTCGTTATAAGGTAGAACAGAAAACCAGCAGGCTCTGGATCTCCTAGGGTAAGAGTTGGAAACCCCTGGTCTGGTGTATGTAGTCACCTGAGCTGAGCCGTAAGGGAGGCTAGTGGCATCTACCACCCTACTATCAGATTGAACTGAAATCACCCACTTGTAATTTTTCCAGATTAAAAGTGTTTTATCTAGTAATGTATCAATATTTATCTTTAAAAATGTGCTGTGCCATAGCCAATGAATATATAGCAAAACGTTGTATTTCACCCCATCTCAAAATCGAATGGTTTTGACATTTCTTACGTTTTTACAGAGTGAGCTTCTCCTCCTGCTTCACGGATCTACCCGATTACCCGAGATCCGTCCGTACCGGGTCGAATTAACCCTCGGATCCCGGGTCGAATCCTGCTCGGTGGCCACGGGCCTCGGATCTGTGAAATACCGACCGGATCCCAAATGATATTGGAAGAGTTTAGTTCCTAAACAACATTTTATTATCTTAAATGACTGTCAGGGGGTCCCCTGATGTGTTAATATAATTTTGTGACAAAACTGCATATTCTCTTTATGAAAGAGCCACTGCACGTGACAGGGTAAAATAGGATACTTGTTATGGGAGAGGAGGAGGAAGCAGTGGAAAAGAGTGAAAGCCCCTAGTCTATATAAAGTGAGTTTCTGAAACATTGAGTTGTTCTTTGCTGATGGGAAGAAGAAACTGAATGACAGAGTACACGGAAGCAAACCTGACCTGCAAATGATCTGTATGGGCCTTACATTGTGGATACGGAGGGGGGAAAGACCTGAGCGATTGTATTTAATTGTTTTATTCAATTTACTAGTTTATTTAGGCCATCTAATTTATTAGTTTAGGCTTGACATATATAGTAGGCTATTTGGGTATTTTCTTTAAAATAACAGTTTGTTGAATGACTCGAGTCAAGTGTGATATTTGTCAGCATAAAGATGAGTGACTCATTCCTGCGCTAGTTTCGTGGCTTTTGTTTAAAATAAATAAGTTATACTATAATGCAGAGTTACCGACACATTCTCATCGTCTTGAATAAGGAATGTTTTTGACGAAGTTAATCTACTCGTGTATGTGCGCGTGCGTTAGACTGATAGCCGAAGGCAATCTACAGAAAATATTGTAGCCTAATGTTGAAAGGCTGCTGATGTATCGATTGTGTAAGGCATGGATAGGTAAAATAAATATCAGGACAACTTCTCTCTTCAATGATTCATCTTTTATTAACTCTCTGGACGTTAGGCCTACATAGCCTTGGCGTGAATGACTTTTCTATCAAACCCGCATCCAAACCAATCTCAGGCTGTATAGGCAAATTCTGTAGGCCAAAATATTCTAGATCCAATTATAGTGTTGTCATAGCGGGAATACTAACCTAGACCTACAAATCCCAATTGTTGGAAAAGACACGGGAATACAGATGTAGGTCAAACAGACTGTAGCTTACCTTTAGTCTTAATCAATGTTGATCAAAAACGTTAAATACAATACATTGTTATGTTACTCAGTAAAATAATAGGCATACAGAATATTAGGTTAAAGACAAAAGTGAACTGTTCGCTGCTCTGTCTGGCACAGAAAATAATTATACTCAAATATTTGGTCAACAGAAATAAGGAAGATATTTCTGAAAACCTCAATGTTCTCCATCTAACTATAATGATGTCATTATGAAATAACTAAACTGTAGACCAGATGCAACCGAAAATGCACGTTAAAGTTCAATGCCAGATGAGTAAAAAACATTTGCTGGCTTGCGCGGCAATAAAGCTGCAGATCAGGTATTTTCGGAAGGTAAAAATAAAGTAATTATGAGAAGAAAATGAGTGAAACGATTATTTGTAAAGTTTGGAGAGGAAAAAATCTGACCGTGCATTCTACATTTCGATCGGTGAAGGGTCCTGCTGACCAATGCACTCATTTCTCAAACATTTGAACCGAGGACCAATGCATATTGGCGACTCGTTGCATCCCTAGTAGACCCACTCCTATTGTTTTATTGTATTCAGAGATCTTTGACCTTTGTGACCTTATGGCAAGATTACTACTGGCAGATAATGACGTAGATAATTCACACGTGGAAACCTGGCCATAGACATCGGTGTGAACAATAAATGTAGGGAGAGATCTCTCTCTTGCAGTATTTTTGTGAAGGGACACCTAAACATGTCCTATGGTTTCCTTTCACAAGCCATGAGTGTGTGTAGTTGTGTTTACGTGTGCATGTGTGTGTGTGCAGGGTAAGCCTTTATATAATGTATAGAGTCTGGTCTGTTGATAACAGCTACACAGATTGCTACATTACAGAGGACTCGTCCCAGGATCCAATGCGGCCCATGTGTGTCTGTGCATTGAGACCATGTGTATCAGCACATCCCATCCACCTGGTATGGGCTGCCCTTTCCCCTAAATATCCCAACACTCCTTCTCTCAACAGCCCATAGGACGTGTGGTGTTTAATTAGATCCTCCCGTCCCCCTCCCTCTCCTCCTCCCATCCTCACATGTTAACATCCTCTCAATTCTCCATTAGGCTTTCTGGCACAGGCCGAGCATAAACAGGCCGACAGAGAACTGATAACATCTGTAGATGGGCCGCGATAAGCACCACCAGCAGGCCTTCTCCTCCTCACAATAGGCCCCTGACTGAAATGTGTTAGCACAGCCAGACAGACACAGAAAGAGAAGGGTGAGGGAAGGGAATTGAAGGGGCTAGTAGTATTATCCCTCAGGGTTTTATCTGTCTGTCCATCAACTGGCAAAGGGTTTTTTGGTGTTTCTGCTGCCTTTATCCGCTATCAGGATGGCCTGTTGAGCTGGCTGGAGGAAACCCCTCGGTGGGGTGGGGCTGGAAGAGGCCCCTCGGTGGGGTGGTGCTGGAAGAGGCCCCTCGGTGGGGTGGTGCTGGAGGAAACCCCTCGGTGGGGTGGGGCTGGAAGAGGCCCCTCGGTGGGGTGGTGCTGGAAGAGGCCCCTCGGTGGGGTGGGGCTGGAAGAGGCCCCTCGGTGGGGTGGGGCTGGAAGAGGCCCCTCGGTGGGGTGGGGCTGGAAGAGGCCCCTCGGTGGGGTGGGGCTGGAAGAGGCCCCTCGGTGGGGTGTGGCTGGAAGAGGCCCCTTGTTGGGGTGGGGCTGGTGGAGGGGTAGTGGGGTTTGAAGAAGCGACGGTCGCTGAGAGACGCGAGGAAGGAGAGGGGCAGTTGTGATTGGAGGGCTCATGGTGTCTTTGTAGACACTGGTGTTGGATGTGATTGGCAGGTCCTTACCGGCGACTGACTCTACCCGATGACATCAGAGCCTTCTCTTTTGAACCTCTCTCCGCACCGCCGTCTCTCCTTCTCTCTCTCCTCCCTCTCTTCTCTGATAAGAAACAAGGCAAGAGAGAGAGAGCGAGAGGTTTGCAGTCGGCCCCAACAAAACATTTATCTGAGCTTTTGTAATGGGAGCAGCCACTCCCCGCGGCGCCATGGTCTCCCCTGGCAACCACCTCTGCGGAAGGTCGGCACAAATGGGCCAAGAATGAGCGAAGTTCAGAGGGATAAAATAAGACACTTTAACACGATTAAGGGCCCTAATGTAATCAGCATTGTTTCAGATACAACTCAATTACCTGTAATGAAACAGGCTTTTCCTCTAGAAACAAGGCATTAGCTTAGCTGGTGACTGGCAGGAAGCATGCAGGGCTGAACACATACAGATGCATACAGAGACACAGATTCATGCACGCAGTGTCAAGATCTGCATACTTTAATCCCAGCGTCGAAACATTTAAATTGCCGATTTACATTTCGTGAATACACAATACCTTGTCTCTAGTCTGTTGATTATGACACCCTGAAGCACATTTACATCAACCTGGCTGTGTGTAAATTAAAGAAGTCAGCCGAGACCCCCCACTGAGACAGCACTGTGGCTCACACACAAGATGGCCCCAAACTGGTACTGACAGGTTTTGTTTGTGTGGAAAAGCTGCTGTGTACTGGGATTGCAGGTGATAGATTGACAGGAGCCATTTTGTCTTGCGTGTCCTTGGCCAGGGAGAGGCTATACAGACACGCCTGGTGCCCAAATTGATGACGTATGTCACGCAACTTAGAGTCGAGTGGAGACGAATGGAAACTTTCAGTCAGTCGTCCTGATGAGAACTACCCAGATAGCTAGTTTATGCTTGCAACAGCAGCAGCATGGCGCTAGTTAAAACTTGTAAAAGAAAGTATTGGTCACCGTCTGTAATCTGGATGTCACTGTGACATGCCAATTAGCTAAAGTAACGACAAGCCGGTGTGAATGACCAATAGCAATGGTGTTGTATGGAGGTGCTTCTCACTGGGCAGCAGTTGCATTCCCGGGCAGCTGTAGGCTATCACATGTCGCTGGTGCTACATAACAAGGCTAATTTGTTCCATAGAAAACTAGAAAGGAAAACGCTGCACACTGCTTGCTCATGCTCCCAGGTGATTTTATTTATAACGACGTTTTGACCCTTAGGTTTGGATGCCTGGTGAAGACCTAAGGCTGGGAACGTTGTTATAAATCAAATCACCTGGGAGCATGACCAGCATGCTTTTTCTGTTTTCCATGAGTTCTCCTACAACTCCAGCACCTGCAGAAAATACCTGGATGGGCCTATGTTCTTCAGCTTTTGTACAATTTGTTCCAATTTATAGAAATGGATGTACGTTGTTTTTTTCCATACATTAGTGGCTTGTGAAAGTATTCACCCCCCTTGGCATTTTTCCTATTTTGTTGCCTTACAACCTTGAATTAAAATATATTTTTTGGGGGTTTGTATCATTTGATTTACACAACATGCCTACCACTTTGAAGATGAAAAATATTTTTTCTTGTGAAACAAACAAGAAATAAGACACAAAAACAGAACTTGAGCGTGCAAAACTATTCACCCCCCCAAAGTCAATACTTTGTAGAGCCACCTTTTGCAGCAATTAGAGCTGCAAGTGTCTTGGTGTATGTCTCTAAAATCTAGCCACTGGGATTTCTGCCCATTCTTCAAGGCAAAACTGCTCCAGCTCCTTCAAGTTGGATGGGTTCCGCTGGTGTACAGCAATCTTTAAGTCATACCACATATTTTCAATTGGATTGAGGTCTGGGCTTTGACTAGGCCATTTAAAGACATTTAAACGTTTCCCCTTAAACCACTCGAGTGTTGCTTTAGCAGTATGCTTAGGGTCATTGTCCTGCTGGAAGGTGAACCTCCGTCCCAGTCTCAAATCTCTGGAAGACTGAAACAGGTTTCCTTCAAGAATTTCCCTGTATTTAGCGCCATCCATCATTCATTCAATTTTGACCATTTTCCCAGTCCCTGCCGATGGGGAAAAACATCCCCACAGCATGATGCTGCCACCACCATGCTTCACTGTGGATGGTGTTCTCGGGGTGATGAGAGGTGTTGGGTTTGCGCCAGACATAGCGTTTTCCTTGATGGCCAAAAAGCTCAATTTTAGTCTCATCTGACCAGAGTACCTTCTTCCATATGTTTGGGGAGTCTCCCACATGGCTTATGGCGAACACCAAACGTGTTTGCTTATTTTTTTCTTTACGCAATGGCTTTTTTATGGCAACTCTTCCGTAAAGCCCAGCTCTGTGGAGTGTACGGCTTAAAGTGGGCCTATGGACAGATACTCCAATCTCCGCTGTGGAGCTTTGCTGCTCCTTCAGGGTTATCTTTGGTCTCTTTGTTGCCTCTCTAATTAATGCCCTCCTTGCCTGGTCCGTGAGTATTGGTGGGCGGCCCTCTCTTGGCAGGTTTGTTGTGGTGGCATATTCTTTTAATTTTTTAATAATGGATTTAATGGTGCTCCGTGGGATGTTCAAAGTTTCAGATATTTTTTTATAACCCAACCCTTATCTGTACTTCTCCACAACTTTGTCCCTGACCTGTTTGGAGAGCTCCTTGGTCTTCATAGTGCCACTTGCTTGGTGGTGCCCCTTACTTAGTGGTGTTGCAGACTCTGGGGCCTTTCAGAACAGGTGTGTATATATACTGAGATCATGTGACAGATCATGTGACACTTAGATTGCTCCCAGGTGGACTTTATTTAACTAGTTATGTGACTTCTGAAGGTAATTGGTTGCACCAGATCTTATTTATGGGCTTCATAGCAAAGGGGGTGAATACATATGCACGCACCACTTTTCCGTTATTTATTTTTTAGAATTCTTTGAAACAAGTTATTTTTTAAATTTCACTTCACCAATTTGGACTATTTATTAGGGGTGTAACGATTCGTTTTAACAACGATTCGATTTGTATCACGATTCGTGGTTGTCGATACGATTCAAGGACGATATTGGTTCATTTAGAACGATACGATCCGAAACGATTCAGTGACTTGAAATCAATTCAGTAACCTTTTAGCCAAAAAATTCAACCAGTGTGACTGAAATAAATACCTGGATACTGGACAGTGCAGGTGAAGTTTCCTAGATTCCTGTTTCTTGTAAGGACCGCAATGGTGGCTTGATAATTTCTCGCTCGTCGGCTTCTCCTCTGTCGTCCGCCATGCTATGTTTTGTTGTCTTTGCGCCTTTGCGCTGCTGCTGGCGCGGGGCGATGACGTCACGGATAGGCAGACTGAATCGAGTAATGTTTAAAGCCTTTATCATTAAAAGTGCTAAGAAAAAACATCCATATAAAGTCTGACGTGCTTAAATCCAATTGGTTATTTCCTAGTATCGATACAATCGATTTATTACATTTTAAAACGATGTTAGATTGATATATGTTGTCCAAAAGGCCAACTCGCCGAGCACAGATCGATGTAGTTGGATCATAGGAATATAAATCGATACATCGATGTAGTAGATGGATCGTTACACCCCTACTATTTATGTATGTCCATTACATGAAATCCAAATAAAAATCCATTTAAATTACAGATTGTAATGCAACAAAATAGGAAAAACGCCAAGGGGGATGAATACTTTTGCAAGGCACTGTATGTCATGGTATCTTTTAATTAGGTTAGTGTTTAATGCCTTTCATTGTAAAACCATGCATGATAAAACCACTGTAATGATCATTACAAATGAGAAATTCTACTCTCCAGCCAATTCTCACATTATCTTCACACGACTGTGTGTGATGTTCCCATGGCAACCGTCCTGTCCCTTTTCGCCATCCGCAACATTTCTCTCAAAACAATTTATCTTTGTGCCATGCACCCCGCTGCCTCTCCTCCCCCGGGCCCCCAGCAGGCACTGACAGACTACCAGTGTGCCAACCAACCAGTGTGCCAGGGCGGTAGATTGATAAAACATGATCCTCTTACGTGCCACTGTAAGCCATTGTCTAGACCGGATTGATGAAGCCGAATTTATCTTAAACAACGGTCATTCAGCCTGTGGTGGAAATTCTAAGCAATATTGCCCATCAAGGTAGCTCTGTGTGGTAAATTAGCCGTCATGCTAACTGTTTCTACGTTACGTCTCGCACTGACCAAACAAGCCTGATTGAGGATGTCTAAATGAATTTCCCCGAGCCCTTTGGTGTAAACACTTCTCTGAAGACTGAGAGGCTTTGTAAACACGAGGTGACTCCCCGCTTAGAAGCTCCTATTCTGAGACTCAAGGCAGCTGGGCCTCTGGCCTAACACACACACACACACACTCTAACACAGCCCTCCTAAATGTTTATGAACTCGACGTAGCTCCAACATCTGGGCAGCACCTGAAGCGGTTTAACGGCTCACTTAGAAATATCTCTCTGGGACAAGAGACTAACAGCAGTCATGTGAAGACGCCATTGATTTCTGGCCACCTGCACACAAGCCAGGGTGTTACTATCAACTCCTCGGGTGAGAAGCTGTCTTTACTTGACGGCGAGCAAGCGCTATATGTTACGTTAGGGTTGTGTTTTGTGTACAGGGACCAGCCCGACCTCCTCAAATTCAATCCAAATGGTTGAATGGTTGTCATTGTCTTTCAGTCTATTTGGTATTCAGTCGGAATGTGTGTCTGTCGTCTGACCTGAAATACCATGGTTGTCTTATGGTTTTCTTGTATTTTCTCAAGGCTGAGATTGGTTAAAAGCCCAGAGTGTACCCTTTCTGTCCCTCCCAGAACCCTGGAGTGATTTTTACAGTCCAATAGATCAAATAACTACCCCGCCTGAAGCTGCCACTACTCCACAGTGTCAGCCATCCATCTTGTCTCTTACTTCTGGTATATTCAGCCTGTAAAAGGGCAGCCGTGTGTGATGGCTCCCACGTTTTTAGGACTGAACTGACACCGTCAGAAAAACAACCTGTTTGTGCTTCTTATATGGTTTTAATGGGTTGGTGCCTGCCTCTGGTGCCTTTTGTATGATTGGTGTATGGCCTTTCTAATTCTTCAATATTCTCCCCCTTTTTCATAGGGTCTCAGTATAGGCCGTTTGTGTATGTAGGCTAGCATTGTTTGTGTTTTTGTATCTGAACGGTCACAATCACACCTGTTGCCGCACGCTTGTGAAGGACAAATCCATGTGGATATAATTAACCTCTAGCCACCACCCACTTACAATAATAGCCTTGTGTTTTTTTACTAGGGGTTCTCTGTCAATTCCTAACTTGTCAGGCTTGAAGCCAATTCCCCTGTCTAGATAACGTTGGTGCAATGTCGCTGGATTGGCATCCCAAGACGTGGTGTTGCATCTTCAAGCGATATACAACGCTTTCGAATAAATCTGCCGTGAAGACGCTGCCAGACTGTTCGTCGCATCATCATTTTCTCAATGTGACAGTTTCTCAGGCGTCCGTGTAGTATGACCGAGTACCACAGCGGCTACTTTATTAGATTCCTCCTCCAACTCATTCATTCATTCAGTGTTTTCACTCGTCGTCCAGACGCCGTCCAGAACAGCCCCCTCTCAGAGAGGATGTTGGTTATTTTCCCTCTCGCTGGCTGCACTGAAAACTAGGTATTGAGGAACCCCCAGAAAACTGCTTTTCAGGATGCTGTAGATTTCCGTTAGCTATAGGTGGTATATTGCCATCATTGCCTTTTCACTTATCTAACAGAATTGAATAGGTGAACAAGTTTCTACAATGTCTTCAGCCATTCAATTATATCAGACCTGTAATTAGTTTGTGATTGGAAGGATGCATTTGTTTAAAGTATACAAACCAGGCTGGTGTATACAGCATCTCTTCCTCACGCTGATGATAGCCAGGCAAGCACGTAGCCGTCTTCCACTCTCAGTACTGTATAAAGTATTCATCGTCCTGTGTTGCAGTCATGCAATATGCACAGCCTCTTAAGGCTGACGTGGCGGAGTCTCAGAAGCTGAACTTGCCAGTGAACTGGGTCACACACACGGTTAGTGCTATCTGGGATCCTTGGGACAGCACTACCCTTAACCCTTACCTAGCCCTCACCTTACCTTAACCATATAAAATGTCAAAGTCAATGGGGTGACGTCCCAAGAATCCCAGATTGCAAGGACCACACACACGCTGCTCGGCTCTCGTCTCCTTAAACTCCTCATTTAATAGAGAAAAACACTGGGCCGGAACAAAATGGCCACCTTTGATTTAGAGGAAGACTGCTGTGTTTGGATTTACGTAACAAGGCAATGCATGTTTGACAGCCAAAGCGGGGTGGGGAAATGTAAGCGATTTTCTTGCGGAACGTTCGCTGGTTATTTATACTGCCCGGGAAGATGATTCCTCCCCCTTTTTTCCTGGTAATGTGAGCCCTGACCTCCCACAGAGCGCCATTGGTGTTTACTACCAACCCAAAGGTTCCGAGGTACTGCCAGTACTCTGTGGGGTTGTACACACACACACACACACACACACACACAACCAAGACCTTCCCAGAGACAGATGTATGTTCTCATACCATTGCTTAACAGCTTCTGTAAATTCTACCCCAGCCGAGTCTCTCCGACACTTTGGGAGCTGCTGCTTTTGTAAACGGACACAAAATGGAGGAAAACATGAGTCTATCTGCTGCTTGTGATTGTGTGAACGTGCCCAGTGTTTTAAGAACTGCCTACCTGCCTCCTCTTCAGGCCTATAAAGAACTCACCGTTGAGAGACTGGCTGAGTCATTGTAACAGAGGAATGATTAGAAACCTGATTGAAAATTCTCAGCGAAGCCCTAAAACCTTGAAAAAGTGAATTAATTAACTATAATACTGCAATATGTCCTCAAGGGAGCATGGCTGGGATTGGCTACTGACCATAGAATTAAAGAAACAATAGGCTATGGAAGCCTATAAGCGATTTTAAATACAAAGGCAAATATCCCTGCAGCTTGCTAAAACGTACAGGTGACACGACACACACCATAGCCCCCCACATAGCATATTATCCACATGATCAGCATTTTGTGAGTGATGCTGCGTCTTCAATCTCACTCAGTCTTGCACAGAAACGTCTCATCGATCGCATGTCTTCACTCTGTTCTAAGTTTTCATATTGGGGGGTAGGGTGTTGATAATATCGCCCGCAGTGCCCAGACTCCTCCTGTTAACTTACGGCTCCATGCTCTGAACCGGCAAACTCTGTCTCTCTCTGTATGCCACAGTGGGACTGATCAAGCGTCCGGCCAATAAGAATCTGATTTGTTCTGTCTGTGTGTACAGCCAGTGTGTGTGTGTGTGTGAGAGAGTGTAAATGAGAGAAGGTGCATGCTATGGGGTGGTGGCGGCAGTACGTTTGTCACAAGTAAGTTAAGCTAGGTTACATTAGGGGTCTTGATTTCAATGGCACATTTCCAGTAAAAACAAAACATTTTTTAAAAGAAAAGGTAAATTATAAAGGAACTGACCCTCCCAAAATGTGCGTTCCAGTGCCTCGAGGCATTTCCCTCCCTGCCCCGTCCACACCACTGTTACAAACACTGGCCAAATATTGCTCTTGGATGACTGGCATTGACAGGACTGGACAGGGAGAAGGATATAACGCCAGTTGGAAGACCAGTCCTGCACTGCTGAAACTCAATAGCCGTGAATGAGGTACGAACTTGCAAACGGTGGGCAATTACAAAATAAAGAAACTTGATCTGAATGGGTCTGGAAAAATGGGCATGACTAACTCTCCAGGAATGTCTCCTGGTCAAAAGAAGAACGGCAGCAATTTTTCTGCAGTAAAAATACTAATTCTGTTGAATCTCGTTGGAGAAATCCCTAAAGCCTTCTGCATATTATGTTAAGCTCTCTTTACTGATTCTAGACCTGCTTTTAATTAAAATGGTAGGAGCCACATTGTGTGGTGATCAGTTTGCTCAGAGGTGGTAGATCCTCTGCCTTTTCACAGGGGTTGCCCTTATAGCAGACGCGTGCAGTTCCACTCATCTCTAGAATGATGGATAATTAGTTTTACTACCAGCAAATGCAGGTAATGTAGGTTTTTAGATCAGTGAATGACGCAAGATTAAGCAGATATCTTACAGACATCTTCTCATTTTGTTAAGTATGTCGTTTGCAGTCTGAGTGGAATAGGTTATTTTATATTGCAGCTCAGTACACCACAGATAGTCCTTCAGACAGAATATAACTGGGAATCTGCCCTGCATTTGCACTGCATATCAAACACTTAAAACTCTCTATTGCTCTGAGTTGATATGGGCCTGTCTCATCAGCCAGTGTTAATAAGAGTAAAGATTGTCCCCGTGATAGATACCGCCGAGCAGGCGACTGGAAAATGAGGACCCACCAGTCGATTAGGTGGGAGAATTGGGATTCATTTGCGTCGACAGTGTTAGTGTTAGCTTCAGCACCTCCTATCTGTAATACACACAGACACACAGGCACACAGGCACACAGGCACACACAGACACAGACACAGAGAGACACACACACACACACACACACACTACCACAAATTGATGAACTCCGCTCAGGTCCATTGTAGATCTGATGAGGCAACAGGAAAGAGAGGTCATCACTGTCGCTCCAGGGAAGAGAGGCCATCACTGTCGCTCCAGGGAAGAGAGGCCATCACTGTCGCTCCAGCGAAGAGAGGTCATCACTGTCGCTCCAGCGAAGAGAGGTCATCACTGTCGCTCCAGCGAAGAGAGGTCATCACTGTCGCTCCAGGGAAGAGAGGTCATCACTGTCGCTCCAGGGAAGAGAGGTCATCACTGTCGCTCCAGGGAAGAGAGGCCATCACTGTCGCTCCAGGGAAGAGAGGCCATCACTGTCGCTCCAGTGAAGAGAGGTCATCACTGTCGCTCCAGGGAAGAGAGGCCATCACTGTCGCTCCAGTGAAGAGAGGTCATCACTGTCGCTCCAGGGAAGAGAGGTCATCACTGTCGCTCCAGGGAAGAGAGGCCATCACTGTCGCTCCAGTGAAGAGAGGTCATCACTGTCGCTCCAGCGAAAAGAGGTCATCACTGTCGCTCCAGCGAAGAGAGGCCATCACTGTCGCTCCAGGGAAGAGAGGCCATCACTGTCGCTCCAGGGAAGAGAGGCCATCACTGTCGCTCCAGGGAAGAGAGGCCATCACTGTCGCTCCAGGGAAGAGAGGCCATCACTGTCGCTCCAGCGAAGAGAGGCCATCACTGTCGCTCCAGCGAAGAGAGGCCATCACTGTCGCTCCAGCGAAGAGAGGCCATCACTGTCGCTCCAGCGAAGAGAGGCCATCACTGTCGCTCCAGCGAAGAGAGGCCATCACTGTCGCTCCAGCGAAGAGAGGCCATCACTGTCGCTCCAGCGAAGAGAGGCCATCACTGTCGCTCCAGCGAAGAGAGGCCATCACTGTCGCTCCAGCGAAGAGAGGCCATCACTGTCGCTCCAGCGAAGAGAGGCCATCACTGTCGCTCCAGCGAAGAGAGGTCATCACTGTCGCTCCAGGGAAGAGAGGCCATCACTGTAGCTCCAGGGAAGAGAGGTCATCACTGTCGCTCCAGGGCCTAAAGACAAAGTGAAGAGCAAGGAGAAGGTGTTCTGGGCGCTGCTCAGCCAGCCAGCCAGCCAGCCAGCCAGTCAGCCAGACTTGTAGAGAACTTACTTTCCCACCTGTGTGTGAGGTTGGGTATTGTGATAGCGCCTCCTTTAATTTCCATTAAATTGACAATATAGTACAGTATCCATTCTCTTCTATTCTTTAGCTCTCTCCGTTGAAGTTCAGTCCTAGCTAACCCCAGTTTTCTCCTATTTTCCACCACTGCTATTTAATGACGTCCCTGGGGTCCTCAGGCAGCTGTGAAGCCTGGGGCGCCCATGTATATGCCGGGCTATATGCGTCCCACATCTGAAGGCAGATCACCTTTCGGCCGTTGTTTTCAAAGTTGTCTTTTGACATTTCATCGCTGCCTAGAATGTCCTGTACCTGACACAGTGCTACATCCTCAGTGGCTTCGCAGATCAAAATCTAACAGAGAGGCAGACATGTAGGACGTATTCTCTGTCACTGCAACCACATGAACTCGGAGGCCTTCGTTGAGGTTTTATGTGGACTTTTACTGCGAGAGTGAATGTGTAGTGGTGTGGAGAAATCTCCAGTGTTTGACTTGCTTTGTCTGTCTTATACAGTATAACAGAGAGCATACAAACCAAGTGACTGTTCATTTTTTCCCTGCTGTTTATGTGAATGTATGACTACACAACAATGCAAACACTATGGAGGTGTGTGTGTGTGTGTGTGTGTGTGTGTTGCTGCTTCCTCTCCCACACACCAACAGTTAATAGAAGCGATGGGGTGCTGAGTGGAGACAGTGTCTCAGCGGAGGCCGAGGTTCTCAGCTCTCAGCCTTATCTGAAGTGTGATATATTCCAGAGCTGTCACTCCCTCACCTCCCTCACCCCAACCCCCTGAGGGGAGCCCAAAGCCTATAGACACACACACACACACAGAAATAAAGAAGGGAGTCTGCCACTCAGCCAGCCTTCAACACTTCCTGTCTGCAACCGATCCAGAACAAACAACCACTGACTCCCGCATCGCCAGGGAAACGGCCCGGCCAACCAAAACATTCACACAGGCCACCATCACATTAACACGCCTCACATTGAATTCTTCCCCCATTGTGTGTGAAGTGGCCCCCTTTTTTAAAAGACCAGATCTTCTAACTTCTCCTATATTGAAGTATACTTGCAACGTGTTTCGATTTCGGTCAGGTTTTCTTTCAAAATGAAATGTCGCCGTGTCGTTTCTCGACATACGCCGCTCGGCAAAGACTGAGGTTTCCGATCAATGTCTTTAAACGCGGGAAATAATTATTTCACAGATGAAAGTAGGGAGAGGAAAACAAACAGCCTGTGGATTCAGCTCTGTAATTAGTGTGGTGTATCTTTTCTCACTGCAGCAAATTAGCCTCCCTGGATTCTGGAGCGTTCTGTCAGGGATGATACCCGCATTACTTTACACCAGCGTGGATCAGAGGCAGGAGGAGTTCAGGCTGGGGTTATTACCTCTTACAGATGGATAAGAAATGGGTCTGATTTGGAAAAATGGATTTACGTCCCACTATTGGGTAATAATTGCAAATCACAAGATCCGATTTGAGATCAGGCCCACTCGTAAACAGATACGTAGGCATATTTCCTGATGGAACACATGAAACTGGTTGTACAGCTGTGTAGCTGCAGGCAGTAGCACACTGGCAGAACTCAAGCCTCTTTTGATCTGTCTCCTTCTCTCTCTCTCGCTCGCTTTCTCTCTCGCTCTCCTTCTCTCTCTCTCGCTCTCCTCTCTCGCTCTCGCTCTCGCTCTCCTCTCTCTCGCTCTCCTCTCTCTCTCTCTCTCTCTCGCTCTCCTCTCTCTCTCTCTCTCGCTCTCCTTCTCTCACTCGCTTTCTCTCTCGCTCTCCTTCGGTCTCTCTCCTCTCTCTCTCTCTCTCGCTCTCCTTCTGTCTCTCTCCTCTCTCTCTCTCGCTCTCCTCTCTCTCTCTCGCTCTCCTCTCTCTCTCTCGCTCTCCTCTCTCTCTCTCTCGCTCTCTCCTCTCTCTCGCTCTCCTTCTCTCACTCGCTTTCTCTCTCGCTCTCCTTCTCTGTCTCTCGTTCTCCTTCTCTGTCTCTCTCCTCTCTCTCTCTCTCTCTCTCTCTCTCTCTCTCGCTCTCTCTCTCTCTCTCGCTCTCTCTCCTCTCTCGCTCTCTCTCCTTCTCTCTCGCTCTCCTCTCTCGCTCTCCTTCTCTCTCGCTCTCCTCTCTCGCTCTCCTTCTCTCTCAACTCAAACATGATTATGTGTCATCAAAACAACAGCAGAACAGAAATGACAAACATGAAACATGAACTTTTAACACCAACCCTCCCTCTTCCTCCCCAGGAATGCCCCGGTTCTCCAGCCAGCCGGCAGCAACCAGCATACGCCTGGGAGACAGCCAGGTTCTGGCGTGTGACGTCAACCCAGACCTGGTGCCTTTAGCCCGGTGGGAGCGCGAGCGTGAGCCCCTGGAGCTGAGCGCTAGGCTGGTGCAGCTACCCAACGGAGCACTGGTGGTGAGCAATGCTTCGGAGGCCGACGCTGGGCTCTACCGCTGCATGGTGGAGAACGCTGGGCCCGCCAAGACCAGTGAGGAGGCCCAGCTCACAATACTACCAGGTAATACTATAGATACTATATAGTTCCACATACTGACAGGTAATACTATAGATACTATATAGCTCCACATACTGACAGGTAATACTATAGATACTATATAGCTCCACATACTGCCAGGTAATACTATAGATACTATATAGCTCCACATACTGCCAGGTAATACTATAGATACTATATAGCTCCACATACTGCCAGGTAATACTATAGATACTATATAGCTCCACATACTGCCAGGTAATACTATAGATACTATATAGCTCCACATACTGACAGGTAATACTATAGATACTATATAGCTCCACATACGCTCTTATCCAGAGCGACTTACAGGAGCAATTAGGGTTAAGTGCCTTGCTCAAGGGCACATCGACAGATTTTTCACCTAGTCGGCTCGGGGATTAGAACCAGCGACCTTTCGGTTACTGGCACAACGCTCTTACCCACTAAGCTACCTGCCGCCCTACTAAATGACCAAAAATAAAATAAATAAATAAACATACTGCCAGGTAATACTATAGATACTATATAGCTCCACATACTGCCAGGTAATACTATAGATACTATATAGCTCCACATACTGACAGGTAATACTATAGATACGATATAGCTCCACATACTGCCAGGTAATACTTTAGATACGATATAGCTCCACATACTGCCAGGTAATACTATAATACTATCACATTAACTGTTATCAGACTCAAGTTACAAATGCTGGTAAACACTCAAATACATTTAGTTAAAAAAATAAAAAATGAAAAAGTAGTGCATTGGTCCTTTACTAGTCCTCTATTAGAGGACCGATATAGACGTCTTCAGTGCGGCCATTTTTTAAATTCTGCATCCCCCCGTCCCTCGGCACCCCCAAACTACTTCCCTTTGCTATGGCTGGAGACGACTAAAGGCCTATACTCGGAGCAGACCCTTCGTGGTCAGACATTATTGCCAGTTGAACACACCGCTCCTCCTCCACTCATGTAATTTACCTCCAGCATGAACACATTTGAGAGAGAGAGAGAGAGAGAGCCCCTCCCAGTTGGGTTATCAGAGAGTGGGCTGTAACTCAATCGCCACACAAAGGGAGCTGAATTCCATTGTGTCAGAGCTTTAACCCCCAGAACTTTTATTTAGTGCTGTTGTTAAAGGGCTGGGGTCTGTCAGGCAGCGCAGAGAAGATATTAGAGGTCGTAAATCAGACTTCAACGAGGCTCAGCTGGTGTCTTTTTCTATCTCTCCCAGTATGTGTAGCTGAGAGTATATTTATTGAAAACACACACACTACCACAAGCACACACACACACAAGATGTTTTGCATCATAGAAGCAACGAGGCTTTTCAGGAATTCTTTGGTACCATACATGGAATGAAACAGTTGACTGAGATAAGTAGCAAGAACAATGGGGAAACACAAAGCAGTTTAGGGGTCCGTTTCATTTCAATTGAGTTCACTCCAAAAATCCTCATTTGAAAATGAATGCAATGTTTTTCAATTCTTTGAAGGGAATATCAAATATTTTCTTGAATTGACTGAAATTGACCCCCAAGCCTGAAAGGGTCATAAGAGGTTAATCACACCTTCAGTGTCACTGTCTTTTTGCAATCTCAAGGGGTTCACTTTGGGCAAAGGAGTTCAGCCAGTTCGGCGACCTCCTGTGTGGTCACCAGGGGTGTCGTTCATTTTACTGACCCAGATCAGATCTCAGGATGGGAGTCTTTTGAAGGGAGGAATGATGACTTGTTAACCAGGGGTCGACCCCGTTCTCTGTTTGGACAGAAACCGGAGAGGAGAGAAAGCTGGAGTTCCTGGTAGAGCCACTTCCTGTGACCAAAGTGGTGGGGGCCAGTGTGCTGCTGCCGTGTGTGGTGACGGGTTACCCCGCGCCCTACGTCCGATGGATGTTGGGAGACAAGCTTGTTGAGGAGAGGTGAGTTGGACCCAAAAGCCCTATTTTTAGAGAGAATTTAGAATTTGTATTCCTTGCAAACCAATTTCTTCCAAACCCAACAGTATTAATAAAAAACTAAAATGGCTGTAAAAGAAGGGCCCTTTATTGTCTAAGGACCCAACTGGAAATAAGTGTTTTTAATCTCCTCACTGCCGTAGGTTGCTTTGTTTATAGCCATCCATAGCACAGAAATCAAGTCATGTGTTCATTTGTACTGTTTGAATCATTAGATAATTGAATCAGTCATAAACATTTTCCAAAAGGTAGTGTGAATGTGTTCCTCTAGCCCTCAGGCATCCCTAGTCACACTCCTATAGCAGTACCCGGTTCCTTTGTGCCCTGTGCCCAAAGTGCAAACACTTAAAGGGCTGGCGCCTGTTCCCCGAGGTGTTCACGCCACTGGGCCTGAGTGTCTTGAGCGCGCCACCGACGGGGCCAACAACACTGCCACTTCAGCAGGAAGACAACAAGGCCGGGGCTGCCAGCCGTGTCAGGGAGTTCACAAATTAGAAAACCCTGGGAGAGCGTCACACTCTTAGCCCTCTCTCAGCAGAGCTGTATATCAAGCCAAACCCCTGGGAGAGCAGTGTGGACAGAATAGCGACACAGAATGGCGACACAGACTATCTGAGTTGACCCTTGTATTCATTTTAGCACTGTCTCTATAAACACTCACAGGACTCTACACACTAACACACACTGACACTCCAACACACACACACACACACATACCATGCACACACATTTATACTGACTCTAGTCATTACACACACCCACTCACAAACAACCTTCATTTACGCTGCTGCTACTCTGTTTATCATACGTCCTGTTGCCTAGTCACCTTACCCTTCTTTTGGCCAATTCCAAAATTCCTGCCTTGGTTTGTGTGGGGTTAACCTGGTTACCACACAGCCAGTTTGTCCCCTCCAGTAATAAGTATGTAAGCGAAGGGGACAGGCTAAGAAACAGAGAGGAGAGATGAGGGCTCATTATTTTAGTTAAAAAAACGTGTTCTCTCACCTTTAACACATCTCTACTGAAGTTCAGTTGGACACTAGGGCAGTGTCTCCTTCTAACGAGAACATCTTCCACATAGTGTCAGACACTTCCACATCAGCCTCTGTCTCTGTCCCAGTAGACTTGTCTATCTCAGTATGTTGGTCTTGGATGCAATGTGTAATTGTTAAAAACCACAGATGAGCGCGGCTGACTGATAATAGGGTCGTTATTAAGTTAAATATGAATGACAATATATGCTCTTCATTGGCCACATTCCCAAATATCCCTGTGGTCCTCTGGGATTGGGAGGTTGAGGGGGTGCTTACATTGTTAATTAGCGCGTGTGCTGAACAAATGGGAGGTCCTCCCTTCTTACCCAGCCCACTTTACCCAAGAACACGCACAGCCGTGTGCTGAATACATTAAGTTAGGCCATTCTAACACTGTAACACGGGACTGACAATTAAGCAACCGCCGGCGGAGTGGGGAGGTCTCGTCCTGTTTCTCCTTCAGCGTCCCTTCCCTCCCAGGCAAAGACTTCAGAGGAAGAGAAGCGCTGTCTCTTTGTAATAATTGGAACGGAGTGAGGAAAAGAGGAGGGAATCCGTACGGAGCCTCTTAATTGGTCTACGGTATGGAACTGTATCGCAATCAGAGCTGTTAAAGTAGACTGTGAATCTCATATCTCCCACGAAAAGGAAGTGTATGGAGATGTGTGGAGATTGTGATGACTCGGTAGAGGGCGACGTTGATTTATGTTCAAGCTCTGGCGCTGACACTCAAAGGTGGTTGACGTCTCACTGCGGTAGCATCTCTGTCCTGGTAAAACCCTGTTTATAGGATGAGTCATAGAGAAGATGTTTTAAGACGTGGAGGGAGAGGGGTCTACAGCTTCTCTAGTGGGACGCCTCAACAGGGACGCTTCAACGGGGACTCCTCTACAGGGACTCCTCTGGGTGTTCTGCTTCTTAGAGAGGTCTGGAGATGAATTCTACTCGACGATATCTAGACAATGGCTGTTCAACACAACATTGGTAGTAGTAATTAGTGTGACTGAGGTTCAGAAGCCCTACTCTCGTTACAAGTCTCACAGGACAGACGTTGTAGTCCCATATTCTATCTGCATAGCCAACTCTTCGGTCATTCCTTCATTGTCATGCCATCGAACAATCAAATAATTGTCTACAGCAGGGATGGGCAACTGGTGGCCGGCGGCCCCCCCCCCCCTTTTTTTTTTTAAAGGCTTTTTTAAATGTAATTTATTTAACTCAATCGGGGCCGAATACACAAGGTGCAATTTCAAAATTTGGTTGTGCAGCAGCAGTTTCTCTTATGTCAGTCACTCAATTAGCCCATGTCAGCTGAATGTTTTTGATTGGTAATCATAGTCGAATTACCGGCCGCGGTGCCCCCATTTGATTTTGTTAGTCAGTCTCACTCGGATATCATATTAAAATATGCTAACATTTCTCTCCACCCTATGGAAAAATGGGTAGAATTGCATGGAATTGCATGGAATTTGTAATAAAATTGCAAAATCTTCTCTTTGCCACATGGCAAAATGGGTAAAATTGCAGCAAACTTGCTTTAAAACTGCAACATTTTCTCTACACCACATAGCTAAATGTGTAGAATTGCACTAAATTAACTCTAAAACAAAAAAATATATATATCTCTGCTGTCGAGGGGGAGCACGTGGGTACGCAGACACGCGAGCAACTGCGGCCCTTCATGATGAGTTCAGATGTTTTGTGGCCTGTACATTCTAGCTCTGAGACCAAATCAGTAGCAATCAGCAAGGCTGTGTCCCTATGTAGCCCCCTGGTGGTGTGGATCTGCTAGTGTAGGGCAGTGGGATGAGGAAGCCATGAAAGGTGACCCTTTAAAATACACTTTATGGGGCGGCAGGTGCGTTGGGCCAGTAACCAAAAAGTTGCTGGATCGAATCCCCGAGCTGACAAGGTAAAAATCTGTCAGTTCTGCCCCTGAGCAAGGCAGTTAACTCACTGATCCCCGGGCGATTAAGGCACCCCCCGCACCTCTCTGATTCAGAGGTTGGGTTAAATGCGGAAGACACATTTTAGTTGAATGCATTCAGTTGTACAACTGACTAGGTATCCCCCTTTCCTTTATAAGTGAAGAAGCCTCGTGCCTAATTCTCTAACCCACACACACAATCACACACACTGAAGCTTTATAAAAAATACCTATAGCCAAGGACATAAGATTTGCCGTTTATCTGGTTTAAGCACAACACTAGCATGATGGTATGTTGCAAGTCACATGTTGAATATAAATTGTTCTCCTCACCAGTCTTGAATCTCCTACAAAATACCCAGGCTTGTAGCGACTCTTTAAATTTGCCCGTCAATCAGCTCTGCACACACGAGGCCAACGATCATGAAAGCGACCGTCAGCTTTTGTTCTGGCGAATATCCTTCTATCACCTAATAGAATCCCCGGCAGTCAATAAAATGAATGAATAATGCATGACCGGCAAGCCACGGAATTGACATTGCATGTAAATCATGCCTCAAGCCTCTCAGAGCGGTCTCTTCTCCTTGTCTTGGCTCCCTCATTTCAATATGATTGGGTTTATGATATTTACTTATGTATGAATAGTGTTCAGCGGGGGAAATGTGTTTGCAGTGGGACCGTAATGGGATTACTTTCTACCCTCTTTGGCCTTGGGAAGTCCTACTTCTCGCACTGGAGTGTGCCGGTGCCGGCGGCAGGAGGACCTCGGGGCTTCTGTGCCGCTGAACTCTCCCAGATCCCACTGCACCTTTTATTATATACATTCATCTGTATTCTCCTTGTATTCCCCACGTAAGCATTTCCCATCGCTGTAGCCGCGTCCTTGACATTCTCATTTTACGAGCATCGTTTCTGCTCTACCAGAGTAGAGGAAATTACCTCTAAGTTAGCGGCACACTATAGCCAACACAGCCGTGAGGAAATTCACTTGATGACCTGTAGTTGTAGTAACCCCCAAATAGATGCTTGAATAGGCTTTGTGTAGCTGTACTGTAGCTCAGACAGTCACTCTATGGAAATGATCCTTTCCATCTGCTTGTTATCGGCGGCCTCTGGGTGGCCTACTGACAACGTAACAGTTAGAACTACCCACTGGCCTCATTGTACACCGATTACAGCACTATTGCTCACTCCGCCCTCCCAACCTCTGTGATTGATTTCTAGTTTGCAAGACCTCCGTACTCGATCCAATTTTAGGTTAATCGCTGCGCTCTCGCCACTGGCGCTCTTTAACAAATGCTTTTTTAAGAGGCCCTGAAAATTGCCACAGCGTAGAAATATATATATATATATAGGCGTTATGCAGCAGTTTTCCTCGGCATCTGGGAGAAGGCCTGTCAGACGCCACCTATCAATGTTAATGGGCTATGATTTTTGCTCACTCTTTTGTGCGGCGTCAGTATTAACAAGATTAACGGCGAGTCTCCGCCTTTCGCTAGCTCGCCGTTTCTGCATGCCAGATTTATAGCCCTCGAGCGTGCGTGGAAACGCCGTCTTGGCGTAACGCTCTGCTGCGGTGTTGGTAGGCAGGCACAAATCAAGTGTCATTGGAACACAAAATAAAATGGCTCCCTCACCTCAAGAGTTTTGGCTCGGAGAAGAGACTCATAAATGCTCATGTCGTCATACGTCCTATTAATACTGTCAGAATGAAACACATTGGAGGTCATTGACGGTTTAGCAATAATTTTTTGCTTTTTACATTTACTCACTGAATTAACTTGGTCCCTTTTAATTAAGTTGTCGATAATGATTCAAGTGTGCAGTCAGTTACTGTTATTACAGTTGGCCAGTACCGATCAACCACATACCTATGCCTGATTCTTACCAGACTATCAGAGTTCCATGGCTGTATCTCTATCGGATTGGCTGTTGTTTCTTCCTGCTGCTAGAATGATAGATGAAGACAGCCGAGTGGTAAGTAAATGGAGTGACATCACTGCCATGTTAGCTGAGAAAACAGACAGACCTGCTGTTCTCTGTCACTGGAGCAGAGGAAACAGACAGACCTGCTGTTCTGTCACTGGAGCAGAGGAAACAGACAGACCTGCTGTTCTGTCACTGGAGCAGAGAAACAGACAGACCTGCTGTTCTGTCACTGGAACTGAGGAAACAGACAGACCTGCTGTTCTGTCACTGGAGCAGAGGAAACAGACAGACCTGCTGTTCTGTCACTGGAACTGAGGAAACAGACAGACCTGCTGTTCTCTGTCACTGAAGCTGAGGAAACAGACAGACCTGCTGTTCTGTCACTGGAGCTGAGGAAACAGACAGACCTGCTGTTCTGTCACTGAAGCTGAGGAAACAGACATACTGTTCTGTCACTGGAGCAGAGGAGAACTCTTTACAGTCTGTCTGTTAGTCTCTACACATCCCAGACATGGTTCTCTCCCCCACGGCATCCACTGTCCTTACCCTGCACTCAGTTACCAATGACAGATACAAGGGCTTCCTCCATACCCTAACCTTGCCAGAAGAACATTCAAATCCTCTGTGTGTATATTACGTAGGTTGTGAGCTGCGAGCTTTATTGTGATACGCTAATCAAAATATCGGTATACCGTCGTCGCAGGGCTCTGGCGAAAAGCAAATAGAATAAGGTATGCAGGAGTGGTTTCATCTTAGGGCCTTGTGGGTTTCCATCAGGAGCAGGAGAAAAACAAACACTTTCATGGATGACTCATTCAAATGAGGCCAGGCCAAGGCTGGGTCTTTTCGCTGTCTCCTCGCATTGATTTTAATTTTATGTCTGTTCTTATACCGCTGTTAGGTCAGAGCCATCTAAAGCTGTATTGTCTTCGCAGTTTCCCCGCATCCCAACAGATGTTATCTGTTTGCATAAAAAAGCACTCGTCTACTACCCCGATAGAGGCTCTCAAATGAAACGGAATGTTTTCTTCACCCTTCCACCCCCAAAAGCTCTTTCCAAATTCACCGTACCGATTGTGCCCCAGCCAAAGGGGGAGGTTCAGCTTTCTTTCTCCCTGAGCGCTAACACCTGGGCCTGCTGCACAATAGTTTGCATTCACCGTGCAGCGCAGCCAAGCAGGCAGGCAGGCAGGCAGGCAGGAAGAGAGAGAGTTAGAAAGCAGGTAGTACTACTTAAGTCGTTTTTGGGGGTATCTGTACTTTACTTCACTATTTATATTTTTGACAACTTTTACTTTTACTCCACTACATTCCTGAAGAAAATAATGTACTTTTTACTCCATACATTTTCCCTGACACCCAAAAGTACTTCTTATATTTAGATTACTCAGGCAGGACAGCAATATGGTTCAATTCAAGCACCATCAATATAACTTGTTGTCATCCCTACTGCCTCTGGGGGAATGTAAGGTGAGACTCAGGGGATGGATGGATGGGAGGAGGACTGATGTGGGATTGGAGGGGGTGGTAGGCATGCTTTCTTCAGGTCGGGGTGGATGAAGATGCGGGAGGAGGGGGCTAGGCAGAGTGGGAAGGGGTGGGAAGCATGGTTTTCGGGTGGGGAGGGAGGATGCAGGCGGGCAGGTGAATGGGGGACTGAGGAGGTTGGGGTGGTTGGGTTGGGGAGGGGGAGGCTTTTTTAGTTTAGTTTCCTTGCAAACAGAATATTCCTAAACTGTTTCTTTGTTGCATTTCTCTGCTAGTTTTTTCTTTTTTCGAGTGGCAGCCCAACGGTAGAGGAAAGTAGGAAATATGTCATGCAAATATTATAACTGAATGTATGAATATATGTCAATTAATATGATTTTGAATGTTATACCTGTACCTTTAAACCCCTTCTGAAAAAAATTACAAACTAAACAAAAAGTTGGTCACAAAAAAAAGAAAGCGAGAGGGCGAGACCTAAGAAAGTTGAGACAACTGCTGATGTAAAAAGGGCTTTATAAATACATTTGATTGATTGAACAGACAGAGGCTCCTGGGCCATAATCTTTCTAGCTGTTGACAGATTAGCCTTTCATAGCCTGTTAAATAATGATAATGTTCCTGGACTTGTTGCTGCATTGACCTTATGGGCAACGACAAGGGCCTTCTGCCTCAGGTTCTGCAGCTGGTGTAGGAGTTCTGTTCAGGATGGATGATGATGATGATGGATGGGTGAGTTAGGAGTGGTTCTGGATTAGCTTTCTGTTCAGACTGTCACATGGCAAACTGCAATATATTTTGTCTAGACCTTTGTCGTTAAAAAAGTGGAAGTAGCTGATCAGGCTACATTGTGGGTGAAGGTCTCTTGCCTTCAGGGAGTGGCTTACTTGGTTCTTGGCCTGCTTTCCTGTCCTCAGTTACTCAAAACCTCACCATCTGTCGACCAAGCAATACATTAATATGTTGTGTAGCCATATGACCACCCAGCCAAACATCCATATGTTATGTACAGTTGAAGTCAGAAGTCTACATACTCCTTAGCCCTACAGGTCTGTGCTCTCTACATACAGTTGAAGTCGGAAGTTTACATACGCCTTAGCCAAATACATTTAAACTCAGTTTTTCACAATTCCTGACATTTAATCCTAGTAAAAAATTCCCTGTCTTAGGTCAGTTAGGATCACCACTTTATTTTAAGAATGTGAAATGTCAAAATAATAGTAGAGAGAAGGATATATTTAAGCTTTTATTCATTTCATCACATTCCCAGTGTGTCAGAAGTTTACATACACTCAATTAGTATTTGGTGGCATTGCCTTTAAATTGTTTAACTTGGCTCAAACGTTTCGGGTATCCTTCCACAAGCTTCCCACAATAAGTTGGGTGAATTTTGGCCCATTCCTCCTGACAGAGCTGGTGTAACTGAGTCAGGTTTGTAGGCCTCCTTGCTCGCACACGCTTTTTCAGTTCTGCCCACAAATGTTCTATAGGATTGAGGTCAGGGCTTTGGTACCTTCAGGCGTTTGGAAATTGCTCCCAAGGATGAACCAGACTTGTGGAGGTCTACAATTTATTTTCTCAGGTCTTGGCTGATTTCTTTTGATTTTCCCATGATGTCAAGCAAAGGGGCACTTAGTTTGAAGGTAGGCCTTGAAATACATCCACAGGTACACCTCCAATTGACTCAAATGATGTCAATTAGCGTATCAGAAGCTTCTAAAGCCATGAAATCATTTTCTGGAATTTCCCAAGCTGTTTAAAGGCACAGTCAACTTAGTGTATGTAAACTTCTGACCCCAATTGTGAGACAGTGAATTATAAGTGAAATAATCTGTCTGTAAACAATTGTTGGAAAAATTACTAGTGTCATGCACAAAGTAGATGTCGTAACCGACTTTCCAAAACTATAGTTTGTTAACAAGACATTTGTGGAGTGGTTGAAAAACGAGTTTTAATGACTCCAACCTAAGTGTATGTAAACTTCCGACTTCAACCGTAGCATTATGACCACCCAGCTATACATCCATATGTTATGTAGCCACATGATGACCCAGCTATACATCCATATGTTATGTAGCCACATGATGACCCAGCTATACATCCATATGTTATGTAGCCACATGATGACCCAGCTATACATCCATATGTTATGTAGCCACATGATGACCCAGCTATACATCCATATGTTATGTAGCCACATGATGACCCAGCTATACATCCATATGTTATGTAGCCACATGATGACCCAGCTATACATCCATATGTTATGTAGCCACATGATGACCCAGCTATACATCCATATGTTATTTTTTAAATATTTTTTATTTAATTTTTAGTCATTTAGCAGACGCTCTTATCCAGAGCGACTTAGTTAGTGTGTGCATACATTTTCATACTGGCCCCCCGTGGGAAATGAACCCACAACCCTGGCGTTGCAAGCGCCATGCTCTACCAACTGAGCTACAGGGGACTATTATGTAGCCATATGACGACCCAGCTGTACATCCATGCAGCCTGACATGCTTCATCAGTACATCAACACTTCAAAGCACGCCAGTGCTCTCTCTGCCAGGTGAAAATGACAAAAGTACCATATCTCTAGCTTGCAGTAGCTAACAGAAAGCGCAAGCCCAATTAGCGCCATATCAACCGGTACCTGCGACATCTCACCTAGCGCTCAATACAGTTCTCCGATAGCGTGTCTGGCGTCCTCGTGGCGGCGGTGAACGGATGCTAAGTGACAGTGTAAATTTGGAGCTAATTAAAAAGCCCTTTGTAGGTGAAGAATGTGTAATGCATTTTTAATTAAGCCCAGGCTCCTGCCTCTTCCACTGAAGAGTCCCAGTTACCACAGGGATGTGGCATATCTCACGGTCACAACAGCTCCGGCTCAGATTTGAATACAGCATAGGAGCTAGGCCATATTGCTTCTCTTGTACAGATTCAACCCTTTCAATTGACTTACAATCCGTGGTGCTTTCCTCATTGACTGAAAGGTGAGAGTGACTGTAACTATGTGGCTTTCCTATGTAGCCTTCTGGATATAGTGAAAAGGAATTGACGTCTTCAATACCTGCACCTCACTGTGACACAATGCCATTGTCAATGAAAGAGTAGACGCCCTAGTGGAGCGAAGGCCTTGAATGGAGCTGAGCAACTATTCTAAAAGGACTAAAGGAGTCATATTGATCTGTTCAATTCGACACTGTGCCTTTTGAATGGCCCGAACTCCTACACCTACAAAAAGAACATGAACAACCTTTTGGCGGACCTAAGAAGAAGGGAGAGAAGCCAGTGTCATAAGAGAAGCAAGCTAGAGCGAGGTATTTGTGGTCGGTTTCATAAAGCGTCTCAGGACCTGGGGAGAAGACAGACTCCTTTATGAGTTACTGTTATGTTACTCACTCTCTCTCTCTGTCTCTCTCTCTGTCTCTCTGTCTGTCTCTCTCGCTCTCTCTCTGTCTGTCTCTCTCGCTCTCTCTCTGTCTGTCTCTCTCGCTCTCTCTCTCTGTCTGTCTCTCTCGCTCTCTCTCTGTCTCTGTCTCTGCCTGTCTGTCTCTCTCTCTGTCTGTCTCTCTCTCTGTCTCTCTCTCTCTCTGTGTCTGTGTCTGTCTGTCTCTCTCTCTCTGTGTCTGTCTGTCTCTCTCTCTCTCTCTGTCTGTCTCTCTGTCTCTCTCGCTCTCTGTGTGTCTCTCTCTGTCTCTCTCTCTCTGTCTCTCTGTCTCTCTTTCTCTCTCTGTCTGTCTCGCTGTCTCTCTGTATCTCTCTCTCTGTGTCTGTCTCTGTCTCTCTGTCTCTCTCTCTCTCTGTGTCTCTCTCTCTCTCTGTGTGTCTCTCTCTCTCCCGTGTGTCTCTCTCTCTCTCTCGTGTGTCTCTCTCTCTCTGTCTGTCTCTGTCTCTGTATCTCTCTCTCTCTCTCTCTCTCTCTCTCTCTCTCTGTGTCTCTCTCTCTCTCTCTGTGTCTCTC
>NW_028160481.1:0-13988 GCF_964263955.1 Coregonus lavaretus | reverse complement strand
GATTGGAATATAAAGTTGTCTTTACTTGAACTGTCTTCCTCTTTTGTTTCTCCTCTCAGAGTAGGGTAAAACACACTTAGATAAATAAATAAAAATTGAGATTAAAATTAGTTGAATTTAAGTGGTTTAAAACAAATTTAAGAAATCATGTTCTTGCATATATTGTATTGTATACATTGTATACATGTCGTGAAATATATAGTAAAATACACTGAGTGTTCAAAACGATGATCACTTATTGATGTCACTTGTTAAATCACTTCAATCAGTGTAGATCAGTGGTCACCAACCTTTTCTGAGTCAAGATCACTTTCACAGTCAAAAAGCAAGCCGAGATCTACCGCTTAAAAAACAAAAAAAACATCATTTAAAAAAATGAAACATTAACCTATTAAAAGCTGTTCTGTAGGAATGAGGTTTGTGCAGTAGGCCTAATACATTATCACAGCATATTGGCTATATGCTTGGCCCGCCAATATTGTTATTCTCAGACCATATCATATTTCAAAACAAAATAGATCAGTTCGTGTAGCACTTGTGAAGAACTGCTGAGCATAAATTGAAATAATGTGCTTTTATATTTTACTGGACTGATGGTACCTGCATCTGATGGTCATGGTGCTTTCAAGTCGGAGCTCTATAAAGATGCCAGAGCTTCCGACTTGGAATTCCGACTTGGATTTAAAACTACTTTGTATCCAACTCTAGTTTTTTTTTCCAGAGTTCCCAGTTGTCTTGAACACACTGAAGTCTGAGATTTCCAAGTTCCCAGTTATCTTGAACACAGCATTAGTCTGAGCTGAGGGAGGGAGGGAGGGAGAGAGCAGCAGAGGGTCCGCCTCTCACAGTCGCTCCAGTCACACCGCATCCGCATCTGCCTCATGCACATGTTGTTCCTATGACCAGAAAAAGTGAAATATTCCTCGATATTAAAATAGACACGACGAGCTGCTAATAATTAAAACGCAGGCCTATCAATACACTTGGCTAGTCATTCATTTCAGCTGCAGCGTGAGTGGAAGTTTATGTTTTTTAGAAGGGTTGAATTAAAACAGTGTTGACAGTGCTGAATAAAAACTTAAACATGAACTAAACAAAAGGAGCGTAAGCCTTTATCATTGGCTTTTCTACAGAAATGTTTGGTGATCGACTAGTAATGCCTTGAAGATCCCTGGTGTAGATGAAGGGGACGAGACCGGTTCAAGAAGGATTTTTAAGCCTTGAGACAATTGAGACATGGATTGTGTATGTGTGACATTCAGAGGGTGAATGGGCAAAACAAAAGATTTAAGTGCCTTTGAACGGGGTATGGTAGTAGGTGCCAGGTGCACCGGTTTGGGTTTTTCACGCTCAACAGTTTCCAGTGTGTATCAAGAATGGTCCACCACATCCAGCCAACTTGACATAACTGTGGGAAGCATTGGAGTCTACATGGGCCAGCATCCCAGTGGAACGTTTTTGACACATTGTATAGTCCATGCTCTTACGAATTGAGGCTGTTCGGAGGGTAAAAGAGGGGGAGGAGGATGTTCAATATTAGGAAGGTGTTCTTAATGTTTTGTACACTCAGTGTATAGAGATACAGTAATCACATAATTAAATGTAACACGGTTTTCGTCATTTATAACGACATGAACACATTTATTGAGCCCTTAGTGCAGACGTTATCCTAGGATGGAACCACCACTACTCAGGCAAACCACAGCAGTATAAATCTATAATGAGAAAGCGCAGGAGAGATTCTCTCTCTTTGTCTGACAGCCTCATCAGAATAGTGTCACGTACCGTATAGCTCCCTGCCTCTCTGCTACTCCTCTATATCGCTATGGAGGAATGACAGTGAGAGGAGGGAGGAGCTGGTGCTGAGAGTAGGGGGGTGGGGAGATGAGGGTGCGGCGAGGGGGGCAGGCCCAGTGGGGGACTACATTAGGAGGGTTTGTGTCCTGCTCGTGGGACAGGGGTCCGGTCCGTGACCTTGCGGATAATAACTGTCACCGAGGTCAGCGCTTCAGGTCCACGTCCCCAGGCTGCTCTTAGGGAGGACAGGGAAGAGAATAAAACCCCATCACTTCCTCTCTTTCTCTCTCTCGCTCTGTCTCCATCATCCCATCTTCCTCTGAGTGCCCTCCACCGCTCATGTCACCGCTATCAGTTTAAATAGTGCATTATGCAAAGTGGAGATGATTTAGCTGGGGGGTATGATAGGGACAATTACTTGGGGGTGAGAGAGAAAGAAAGAGGGGATTTTTTGTAGAATGTAAGGGGAGTGGGTGAGAGGTTTTGGAGGGGTGGAGGAGTTTGGTGTGTAGAGGAGGGTTAATATAACTGACATGGGAGTCCTTCATTCTATCTAAGCTAGCCTCCAAGACAGGTAACTCACTTAGTGGATCGGCTCACCGAGATGCGCTGTTGAGAGGATCCTCACTTTGGTGTCTCTCTCAATATGAGCCGGAGGCGACACAAGGCCTAGGGGTGCCACTTTACCATACAGAGGGGCCACCGGAGAGCACCCGCAATAAAGATGACTTAGGCAGGTGCAATATGGTCGGAGGGGAATTTGTGAAAAACAGATTTGGGGAATAAAATTGAAAGTCAAGAATGATGATTTTCTTAAAATCAAAAACCCCAGGTTGACTTAAGAGAGTCATCCATATAAGATCTATGGTTATATCGTCTAGTTAAATGAATTTGGTTTTACCTGACTCAAAGAAAAAGGTTATTGTGGAACAATATTTAGGGAGGGTGTGACTACTGATGCTGTGGCTGAACAAAATATTTCCAAAGTATTTTCGATTCCCATTTTATGCCACAATATTCTCTGACAATATGCATCCAAAACCACCAAAGCAGCTTTCACAGTTAGCTTCCACAGTATTTTGAGACATAGTCAAAATATGAAAATGTGAATCTCTTTGTTTATCTCATCTCTCAGTCATGTGGCTAATGATATGCACGAGTTAATTTGGCGTGCTTTGTTTTGTTTATTTATGGTCCTCTGTAGCTCAGCTGGTAGAGCACGGCGCTTGTAACCCCAAGGTAGTGGGTTCGATCCCCGGGACCACCCATACAAAAAAAAAAATGTATGCACGCATGACTGTAAGTCGCTTTGGATAAAAGCGTCTGCTAAATGGCTTATTATTATTATCTCTCCAACCTTACTGGAGCGACGACGCAATGTGACTGTTTAAAGCGGCAGATTGCGATTGTTTGAAAGGCAGCCATTTTGTCCGTCAAAGTGGCCATTGATTAGCCCAAGGCATCCCCCTGGGGTGAGTTAAATGGTTTCTGTGTATCGCTATTACAGAGGTTAACAATGATTTTTTTCACTGAAATGAAGGGCACTGACCCTAATATGGGGCTGCGTAGCGACCCTAATAAGATGATAATTGGCCAGTGATGATGATCCTGCCCCCTCCCCCCACCACCGAAACGGTCAGTAAACAGTAATAGATTACCTATGTATTACTTACATTTATCATTTCCGAAATGAGCCACAGAGAGAGAGTGTGTGTGTGTGTAGAGGGAGTGGGGCTAAGATAAGACTTGAAATGATCATTCAAATCATTTCCTCTCTCTGTCTCTATCCTGATATTTTCTTCCGCCCCTCTTCTTTACGTGCAGGCTTCACTGATGACTGTCGTAATTGTGTGTGCGCAGGCACTATTTCCCCCCGAGGGGTCCCCAAATTAAAAGAAGTCATCCCCTCCCTCCCTCCCTCCAGCACCCTCACTCCCACTCCCACTCCCTGCTCCAGGGACCCCATGCTTATTTGAATGGAACTTGATCTTTTTCTCTCTTTTTTGCTAAGCTTCGTGTCACTAATGAATAAATAAAACACAAGCGTGCAGTGGATTGACTTTCACGCCTGGGTGCTCCGGCTTTGATGAGATCTCCTCTTCTTATAGATCAGCTGGAGAGGAGAGGACAGTCATCTTTAGTCTTGTCCCACTGCTCTAGCTCACTTCATGCAGATAGAGGAGATGTCGAGTGCCGCAGTCTATAGAATCAGACATGTCTCTAATATATCTCTGCTGCTTTCTTGGACCTGGTATTGTTTGATTTGATCAAAATAAGATATATGTAGATAAATGAAGGTGAAACAAAGAATACAATATTCTGAGGCTGGTTTTCCTGCTTGTTAAAATTCTGATAGAGGAAGTCACTTTCTGGTGGTCTCTCAGTGGTTCCTTTTGAGGATATAAAGTGGCTACTTTTAAAGGCTCTGTGATACTTACAGCAGCTTTTGAACATTTAAACTAATGATATATACCCATTGATTATTGAAGAAGATCACTTATGAATACATCATGAGCTGAGTTCAACTGTCTAACCCTGTCTATGACTTATAATATAGTCTTTGTTACTAGCTTTAGAGGTAGAAAGCTAGCCGTGTGCCTGTGCCCAACAGCCAAGAGCGCTAACAGTGTGTTGTGCTGAGCTGAACTGAACGGGGCACAGGGATTGTGGCACTAATTAGCCCATAATGGCATCATAAATTATGGTCAAATCAAGGCCGGTCGTCGGGCAGACGTTTTAATGAAAAGTTGTAATGGGTCACCCCCAGACGCCTGAGGTGGGCTGGGGGTCCTCACTCATGCCATGGCCATCCATCACCTAGCCTCTAGCAACAGTTACTGGTACTGTGTTAATGTGTTATCCACCAAACCAGAGAACCATGGCATAAACAACACTGGTATAGATATACAGCAGGCTAGTGCTAGCCAGCATGGCCATGGAGACTGGACAGCAGATCTGTCGTTTGAGTGAGGAGTGTGTTGGTGCCCCTGGGTTCTGTTGTTTAATGTTAGAGGAGGATGGAACATTCTCAAATCTATCTTAATATGACCAATATTGTTAGAAGGGTGCTGTAATTGATGTTTAATGAATGCCTTGTTGGTTTGAAGTCCCTTAAACACAATGTGGAGCATCCAAAACAAGTTTGGTCCCACATCTGTTTGTGCTGTCTTGCCATTTGTTGTGCATGACAATGACCATAGGAGTTGGCAAGACCGCACCAACAGATCTGGGACCAGGCTATACAAATGCCAAATGTCTGGAGTTTGTTGTTTGCAAATACCAAATGCTTATACATGACCAGACATGTCATCTTTGGACATGTGATGCAATGATGACCATGACATTTCACTGACTTCTCTCTCCTTCTGAGAAATCCTTGATTAACTGGGTGTCAATGCCTTGAAAGAGTGGTGAGATGAAATCGTTTTTTTGGACTTATTTATGTTTTTTTTTGTCCCCCCGCACACGATTCGATGGGTTCTAGCCGATCCTGCCAGACGTGCGGGTGAGAAGAATCATTAACGAGGCTGCTGTGATTTACGTCCTCTGTAGAAAGGGCCACCCAAATGATCTGCATTGCCATCGCTCTCATCAATCACCCACAACCAGAGGGCACTGCAGGCACACAGAGTGGGGTGCCGCATGGCGCGTGGGGGGGCACTGAAAAGCACCGAGAGGGGTGGATGGGGGCTGTTTGTGTGTGTGTGTGTGGGGGGGGGGTTAATTAATGTGTGTGTGTGTGTGTGTGTGTGGATTCATGTGTGTGTGTGTGTGTGTGTGTGTACGCGCAATCTGCGTGTGTGTGAGTGGGGGGCTAATGACAAATGGCTGCTTTTATACATCGGAGAGGCATGATTGATTTACTGACCACATTCCACTGGCTGATCAGAGTGTTGTGGTTGGCAGCCTTCCACACAGTGTTGTACACTTTGAGTGGGTTGGCAGCCGCTCCAAACCTCAGTAGGATAGCATAATGCACACGGTTCAGATTCCATCACACTGTTGCATCAGAAAATAATCTATTCAAGCCAACAACACCCAGGGAAATGGATCAGATCTACATCGTTCCATTGACTTTATCCTAACCTCCTAGAATCTCAACCAAATCCAATTGAAAGACCATAGAGGAAATATTGGAATAGACATACAGGGGTATTCATCTGAGATACACTATATATACAAAAGTAGGTGGACACCCCTTCAAATGAGTGGATTCAGCTATTTCAGCCAAACCCGTTACTGACAGGTGTATAAAATCAAGGACACGGCCATGCAACCTCCATAGACAAACATTGGCAATAGAATGGCCTTACTGAAGAGCTCAGTGACTTTCAACGTGGCACCGTTATAGGAGGCCACCTTTCCAACAAGTCCGTTCGTAAAACTGTCTGTTATATCAACAAGCTCTCACTGTAGAATTAGACGTTTTAGTTTTTTTCTCCAAACGTCAAATTTCGAAGTTGCTCCAAACGTCAGATTTCAAAGTGTTTTTGACAGTCTGGGTTGCTCCCCCTGCTCAGCATCATTATGTTTAGCCAAACATCACATCTAGAAGTTGCTCCAAACGTCACATTTTGAATTGTTTTTGACAGCCTTGGTTGCTCCCCCTGCTCAGCATCATTCTGTTTATGCAAACATCAAATTTTCGAAGTTGCTCCTAACATCAAATTTCGAAGTTAAGGGTTAAGATTTTGTATAGGGTTAAAACATTTAGCCATTCATTAGGCATTCATTCTGAATGTTTAAATTAAGGGTACAATTTTGGGATAGGGTAAAAACAAAAATATTTAAAACTGAGTGTCCATCACTGGGATTAAACACTCAACCTTCTGATCCGGAGTCATGGGATTACGCTGAGTTATGGGATTACGCCCATCCGCCACCCCTGTCCACAACTCTCTAGCAAAACCCAAACCTACTAAGTAGGCCCTACTTGATGGTAATAGCGCTCACTGTTGCCCCTAGTGGCCGGTTCTGAAGGCATTTCCTGAAGTCCTCAGGACATAGACAGATGTCCAATTTCGAAGTCAATCTTCAGCGATCTACCTGGTCATATACAATATGAGATACATCTTATATACCAAATTAAAGGGCCTACACCTGACACAGCCTACTGAGCATGGGCGGTGTGTTCAATAGGGCGATATGGGCGACGCACTGCCAAACGGGAAAAGGAAGGGATTTTTTTTCTAATCAATTATATCATGGCAACAGTAGTTCAGTGTTCACGTCTGATCTGCCAGCCACTAAATGTCCAATCAGGCTAAAGTCGTGCTTCAAATGTCCCCGCCCGTTTTGGGGCGATTTCAGTCAGGTTGAAAATCGCCCAGAAGTCTCTCATAGCCTCTAATGTAAAATATATTTTTTTCAAATTTCTGAGCTTTCAATACATTCTCTATGGGTGTCTGAGGGCTTGCACTTACGCGCTTTCGTCATACGTAACGTAACGTAACCATGAACGGCAGACAGCAACGCTTGGACAGCGACTGGTGTAACCGACATGCACCATCTTTCGGAAAAGATTAAGAAAAATGAGCTGTCAAAGACCCACATTGATAGCTGTTTGAGATTGTCTGCTTTGGTGAGAGTGAATATTGCCACTCAACTGGATGAGGGATACAGGCTAGCTGTCCGCCGCCACAACGATGAGGTTAGCAACAGCAGAGTCGTGAACACTGTCTACGAGAATCGAGACGACCTCATAGAATGTTTTGAAGCCATCCGGACGGGTTCATTGGGTTCATTTGACCAGCCCACCGTACCAGAAGCTACAGAATAAGGACATCGATGCTGTCTTTATCAAACGTGCCCTCGACAGCTTCGCAAGCAGTGTGCAGGCCATAAGGTAAGATAAAGATTAAACAATATCATTCGATCTTTCTCAAAGCAGAGCTTTATTTGAAAATGTATGCATGAAAGGAGACTGCATTTGTGTTTGAAATTACATTATTGTCATTATATATGGCCAGTGGTGTAATCTATCTTATTTTCTATACTATGTGTACTGTACAGTGGTGCTCATAAGTGTATGAACACATTCTAAAGCTGACTAAAAAGAGGAATAAAAAAATAAAAAAATCATCTTTTGGAAATTGATCTTAATGACTTAATTAAAAAAGTTGGAAAATCCAACCTTTAAGGACACCAATTTTCTTTTCTTTTTTATTCCTCTTTTTAGTCAACTTTAGCATGGGATCATAAGCTTATGAGCACCACTGTATACTGTGCTGAACATCCAGGCTATGTGAGACACAAAGGCTAACTTAAACACTAAAGACTTTATGCATCCCTGCCCATTTTAAGTGGAACTGAAGTATTTGTACTATACATGGATACATTGCATATACCTGTGCATCACATAGACAACAATACTGTACAAAGCCAACAAACACATTGGTCTGTTTGCCTTCAGGGACTCCTCTCAACAGCAGCTGCAAGAAGCAACAGGAGCCAAAAGACCCAGAACAGCTTTGAGAGAAGAGGAGAAGCAGAGGCTGCAACACCATCCTGGATCACACCAAAGAAAGGTTCTCTTTCTCTGGCCACCTTGTGAGTGCTACCTTACTGCAAGCAGACATGTTTGAAAGGTACTGCCATTCAAAAAAATAAAAAATCTGTTCATGTTCATTTTTACAAATCTATACAATTGGCCAGAATATGGTTGTTCATATTTACAAATCTATACAATTGGCCAGAATATGGTTGTTCATTTTTACAAAGCCATACATATTGTTTATGCAGTGTTGAGGAATGTGAAAGAACACCCTTGATTATTTTTACTGTGATAACTTATTTTGCTTTTGTAAGCCAACACTTTTGAGATCAGTCAATAAATGCTTCTGGTATTGACTTATATGCTGCCCCTGTCTTCATGTTGTTGCTGGACATATCTTTTTAAAAATGTGTGTAGGTCACCTAAATCATCAGAAAAATTGCCCCTCCTGAGAATTTTTTCAGGAGCCGCCACTGCTACTGAGCAGACCTGACTACCTTTAACCATAGAATCCTCTATTCTTTTCTCTGTGGCACTGTCGGTTTAGCGATTTGAAATATCACCTATTGGGGGAGACGAGGGGAGAAAAGGGGGGGTTTGCAGAATTAGCCTGGTTGTATAAGAAATTATTGGGGCAGGGTATGTAGCTAAGCACCCTAATATGTATCTAGAGGCGGCATTATTCAATTAAGGTGGCGGCTGGCAGTGCGCGGGGAACAGAGCACCGGTGACAGCGGCGGTGTCTTCTCCTTATGAAACAACCTATTTAAGCTAAATCAACTCCCACTTAAGAGCGGCGGTAATAAGCGCTGGTGCGACACTCGCCAGCCCGCAGGGGCCCATCCGTCATGCTGTAATACGGAATCAGAATGAGTGATAACACCTTGCTAGGCCGCTACTCTCCTCGCTCCGAGCTGAGGTGTTGCTACACACACAGACACACACACATAGTGAAACAAAAATGAACACGCACACACACACAAACACACAAATGTTTTGTTCTTCTATCCTCGTGGGGACCAAAAAATGTTTTCCATTAAAAATCCTATTTCCCTAACCCTTACCCTTACCATAACCCTAACCTTAACCTTAATCCATAACACTAACCTAAACCTAAACCTTGAACTAATTCCTAACCCTAAACCTAACTTCTAACCCCTAATTGTAACCCTAACCCTAAACCTAACCCCTAAACTTAAAATAGCCTTTGTCCTCATGGGGATGTGGGAAATGTCCACACGAGGGAGAATTTTCCTTGCTTTACTATCCTTGTGGGGACTTTTGGGGATTTTAGATCCCCTCAAGGATAGAAGAACCAACCCACATAGCCAAACACAAGCACGCGCACGCGCACGCACGCACGCACGCACGCACACACACACACACACACACACACACACACACACACACACACACACGCAGCAGCTTTACAGGCCCATTCTCCCTTGCCCCCTCCTCCCCCACACACCTACCTATATATATATACCCAAAAAGCTCTCACAATCTCACTGCATAATTATAAGTGTTTTTGACACTCTGGGTTGACTCATCTTGCTCAGTATCGTATCGTTTCTCCAAACATCAAATTTTGAGGTTGCTCCAAATGTAAAATCTAGAAGATTAAGGGTTAAGGTTTTGGATAGGGTTAAAACATTTTTTTTTTTTAAACTAGTGTCCACCAATGAGATCGAACACGCAACCATCTGGTTACTTGATGGTTATAGTGCTCACTGTTGCCCCTAGTGGCCGGTTTTGAAGGCATTCCCGACGTCCTCAGGACATGGATAGATGTCCAATTCCAAAGTCACTCTTGAATAATCTGCCTGATCTACCGCCCAGCTCTGCATATGCACAGGGAAATTGTGGATGGACGCAGGTGCATGCGTATGCTTGAGATTGCATGCAGATGTGCGACAGTGTGAAGTGTTTGGTTGTGTGAGGTGTATCTCTCTCTCTCTCTCTCTCTCTCTCTCTCTCTCTCTCTCTCTCTCTCTCTCTCTCTCTCTCTCTCTCTCTCTCTCTCTGTGTGTAGTGTGTGTACTGTATGAGGGTCTCTCTGTAATGTCTGAAACGCCTTAACTCAGAAGACCAAATATTGTATCTGATGTATCACTCCTACCAGGTCCTGTATCCACAGTCTTTACCCTAGTAATCTAACAGAGTTTATGCTTACTAAGATCAACACAGAACACAGACTCTATTAACCTCCACAACTAATAGAAACAAACAAGTAAAATGATCCAGTTAATGTTGAACAATTTCTATTGTATATGAACAGATAAATTAATAGATAAAAACAGAAACAACAACAAAACATCTGATGAAAAAAGTGAGATGGAAAAAAACGAAATGAGTGGCACGCCTGGAATGTTTGATGCAGTTCTTCTTTCTTTCTTTCTTTCTCTCTTTCTTCTTGTTTGTTTTTCTCCATCTCCATCCCCCATATCTCTCTCTCTCTCTCTCTCTCTCTCTCTCTCTCTCTCACAGACACTCTCTCACTCTCCTCATCAGTGTGGTGTGTGTTCAGTAATGACTCCCACTGTGGCAGGGCTCCCCCTCCACTCCCCCCTACTCCCCTAACTATGCATTATTCATTCAAATCAAATGAGGGAACAACAGTAGCAGGAGACATGGTGCATGGCTCTTCTTCCAAAGCTCCCTGAGGTGCCCCAGTCTGGTACCCATCACGAAACCCCCCCCCCCCCCCACACTCCCTCATCCCCAGATATTTGGGGGTGGACCGAGACAGAGGAGGGCCTCCTCCCAGCCCCACCCTCCACCCTTTCTTCTGCGTTTGTTGGCACTCAGAGTCCTTTTTTGAGCAGGCATGTCTGTGGTGACCTCTGTAGCCCTTTGGGGTCCTTGCTTTCTCTTCCTCGCCAAAACAGTTTGAGGTTTTTGCTGTTTATCTGAGGGGTTGGGTGATCGGTTATTATTTCAGTAGCATTGCCATACTATCAAAAGTTGTATGTGTGGTTTGTATGTGTATGTTTTGTATTGTTAATTACATTTTACATTTTAGTCATTTAGCAGACGCTCTTATCCAGAGCGACATACAGTTAGTGAGTGCATACATTTTTCATACTGGTTTATAAAAGATCAAATGAAATCTTACAACAACCCAAAAACATTTTTTTTGAAAGGCAGTTTGTGTCACGAATTCAGCCGAGGCTGCCCCTCCTCCTTGCTCGGGCAGGCTTCGGCGTTCGTCGTCACCGGAGTACTAGCTGCTACCGATCCATGTTTCTATGTTCAACTTGTTTTGTCTGTATTGGTCTCACCTGTTTCCCATCTTGTAATTATGTCTTCCCTATTTAACCCTCTGGCTCACACTGTGTGTTGTGCAAGAGTCCATCTCCTTCCTAGGGCACCGCTTGTCCGCGTCAGGGGTGGAGATGGAGATTGACCGCATTTCGGCCGTGCGTAATTGGCCGTGCGTAATTGGCCGACTGTCCCGACTGTATGACACAGAGGAGAGGTCCATTGAGCCCACTCCCATACTTCCGGCGTCGTGTCTGGTGGCACCGGTGGTGTGGGAGGTTGACGCGAACATCGAGTGTGCGTTACGTACCGAGCCCACTCCCCCCCAGTGTCCAGAGGGTCGTATGTACGTGCCGCTCGAGGTTTGCGATCGATTGATCGATTGGGCTCACACATCACCCTCCTCTGGTCATCCTGGCATCGGTCAGACAGTGCGCTGTCTTAGTGGGAAGTACTAGTGGCCCACTTTAGCCAAGGACGTGAGGGTTTATGTTTCCTCCTGCTCGTGTGCGCCCAGTGTAAGGCTCCTAGACACCTGCCCAGAGGGCAATTACAACCCCTACCTGTTCCACAACGGCCGTGGTCCCACCTATCGGTGGATTTTGTTACGTACCTTCCCCCCTCACAAGGGAACACCACGATCCTGGTCGTTGTGGATCGGTTTTCTAAGTCCTGCCGTCTCATTCCTATGCCAGGTCTCCCTACGGCCCTACAAACTGCTGAGGCCCTATTTACACATGTCTTCCGGCACTACGGGGTGCCTGAGGATATTGTATCGGATCGGGGTCCCCAGTTCACCTCAAGGGTCTGGAGGGCGTTCATGGAACTTCTGGGGGTCTCGATCAGCCTGACCTCAGATTTTCACCCCGAGAGTAATGGGCAGGAGGAGAGAGTTAACCAGGATGTGGGTAGGTTTCTGCGGTCCTATTGCCAGGACCGGCCGGGGGAGTGGTTGGGTTTTATCCCCTGGGCAGAGATGGCCCAAAACTCCCTCCGCCACTCCTCCACTAACATGTCTCCCTTTCAGTGTGTGTTAGGTTATCAGCCTGTCCTGGCACCATGGCATCAGAGCCAGATCGAGGCTCCTGCGGTGGATGAGTGGTTTCGGCGCTCGGAAGAGACCTGGAACGCTGCCCATGTACACCTGCAGCGGACCATCAGGCGACAAAAGACAAGCGCCGACCACCACCGCAGTGAGGTGTATGCACCGGGGGACCGGGTCTGGCTCTCGACCCGAAACCTGCCTCTTCGCCTGCCCTGCCGGAAGCTGGGTCGGCGGTTTGTGGGGCCATTTAAAGTCCTGAGGAGATTGAACGAGGTTTGTTATAGGTTACAGCTTCCTCTGAATTACCGTATTAACCCCTCGTTCCATTTGTCTCTCCTCAGGCTGGTAGTATCTGGTCCACTCCAGGAGTCCGAGGTGCGGGAGGTTCCTCCGCCCCCACTGGACATCGAGGGGGCACCGGCGTACTCGGTCCGTTCCATCTTGGATTCGAGGCGTCGGGTGGGGGGCCTGCAGTATCTCGTGGAGTGGGAGGGGTACGGTCCGGAGGAACGGTGCTGTGTCCCTAGGAGGGACATCCTCGATCCCTCCATGTTGAGGGATCTCCACCGTAGTCATCCGACTCGCCCTGCTACGCGTCCTCCTGGCCTTCCCCGAGGCCGGGGTCGGCGCACGGCTGGGGCCGCGCGTCAAGGGGGGGGGGGGGTACTGTCACGAATTCAGCCGAGGCTGCCCCTCCTTGCTCGGGCAGGCTTCGGCGTTCGTCGTCACCAGAGTACTAGCTGCTACCGATCCATGTTTCTATGTTCAACTTGTTTTGTCTGTATTGGTCTCACCTGTTTCCCATCTTGTAATTATGTCTTCCCTATTTAACCCTCTGGCTCACACTGTGTGTTGTGCGTGTTTGTCCATGTTTTGGTTGTCGTCTGTGAGCGGGTTTGTTCCTCCCTGCGTGGAGGTATGTTCATTAAGATACCTACGAGTAAAGTACGTTTTTCGAGTAGCTCTGTGTCCTGTGCCTGACTTCGTCCTACCGCATTACACTGACGCCTTGACAGTTTGAAATTGAATGTGATTGTAAAGTGAGCGAGGTCCAAACTGTGGATTCTTGAGCAATAAATCAGAAGTCTGTCCTTTGACCTCCATTTTGAAGCAGGCAACCTGTGTGTGTTGTGTTGTTGTTATTATTGTGAATACTGTCTTGAGTACTGTGAGTTACTGTACACTATGCAAATTAGTATGATATTTTTCATATGTGGACAGTCCTCGCTGTCCTTCCCTTCTCCCTCCTTCGGTAAATGAGTATGATCTTAGCGGCCCCTGATGCTGCTCTAATATTTGCCTGAGCACAGGAGTTCCCTGATTCCATTAAAACTAATTAATGCTGGGCTTTTGAAGAGTAGGACACAGAGATGAGAGAGATCGAGAGTGTGA
>NW_028160482.1:0-45000 GCF_964263955.1 Coregonus lavaretus | reverse complement strand
CTCAAATATCATGAAAATGTCTATACATTCCAGCTGTTTCAAAAACATTGCTCTTCTAAGAGTATTTTTTACTGTATGTTGGGCTCGACTAGACAATTCTGTTTACACTGCCCTGCTTGGAGGGGGGCAGCAGTCGGCCGAGTATCGTGCACAACCTCCAGAGGTAGCGTTCAAGAAGTGAGAGATACTCAAGTTTACATTACAGTAATGTCTCTCGAGAATCTCTTGAAATTCTCCTTAGTTCTCGTCATCGAGAATACACCCTAATTCCAAATAGACCCTAATACTGGTTCTGATAGTCAAAATGCTAGTCAGTGTTTCCTTGTTGGCTTGTCTGTTTGTGGGAGGGAGCAGAGATGACAATAATGAATTCATTGCTATACGCGTTTACAGTAAATAATATAATAATATGCCATTTAGCAGACGTTTTTATCCAAAGCGACTTACGGTCACGTGCGCATACATTTTTACGTATGGGTGGTCCCGGGGATCGAACCCACTACCCTGGCGTTACAAGCGCCGTGCTCTACCAATTGAGCTACAATTGAGATACTCTGGTAAAGCTACAGAGAAAGCACTGTAGTGAAGAACACAGTGCTGTAAAACCACTATAGCTTTAGGTGATAAAAAATTACTTGATATACAGTAAAACAAAATTCTCCCAAACATTTCAAATGTTTTTCAGCGCTGCGCTGTCTCATTTAGCAATACAGTGAAAGTTGAGATGTTGTCGATCTCAAGCCACTCAATCTCATCTGAAAAACTGTCTGTGACATGATTGCAAGGAACGTGCCACTGTCACTGTAATCGTTTAGACTAGGAATCCTTCACCCTTCAATAAAGTACCAAGTTATTATTGTCTGCTCTTTGCTCTCTGTTCTGAGAGGCTGTAGCGTGGTATACGCTAACCCAATTGGCTTATACAGAGGGCTGGGCACAGGTCCAGGAAGGCAAACAACAGGCCAATTGACTTGTAGCACAGGTGAAGGCTGCCTGGCGGTCTGCATTAAGTCAGGCTATAAACCTCAGATGTCCCATTCATAGCAGACGAAAAGGCCAAGGGAAGATGAAGGAAGAAAAGAAGGAAGGAAGGAAGGAAGGAAGGAAGGAAGGAAGGAAGGAAGGAAGAAAGGAAGGAAGGAAGGAAGGAAGCCTCACTATGACCTGTTTCTCTCTATTCTTTCCCCCCTTACCCCTCCCCCCTCCCACCCTCCCCCCTCTCACCTCCACCCTCTCCCCTGTCTTCCTATCAGGACAGATAGGAAGACAGGGGTGAGGACAGATAGGAAGACAGGGGTGAGGACAGATAGGAAGACAGGGGTGAGGACAGATAGGAAGACAGGGGTGAGGACAGATAGGAAGACAGGGGTGAGGACAGATACAAACAGAAATCAAGTTGTTATGATGAAAGCAGAGGGATATGCAGGAGGAGGGAGATGCAGGACGAAATATATGCAGGAGGACGGAGATGCAGTAGGGGGAGATGCAGGAGGAGAAAGATGCAGGAGTAGGGAGATGCAGGAGGAGTAAGATGCAGGAGGAGGGGGATGCTGGAGGAAGAGATGCAGGAGGAAGACGATGCAGGAGAAGGAAGATGCAGGAGAAGATGATGTAGGAGGAAGAAGATGCAAGAGGGGGAGATGCAGGAGGAGGGAGATGCAGGAGCAGGGAGATGCAGGAGCAGGGAGATGCAGGAGGAGATAGATACAGGAAAGGAAGATGCAGGAGAAGATGATGCAGGAGGAAGAAGATGCAGATGGAGAGATGCAGGAGGAGGGAGATGCAGGAGGAGGGAGATGCAGGAGCAGGGAGATGCAGGAGGAGAAGGATGCAGAAGGAGAGAGATGCAGGAGGAGAGAGATGCAGGAGGAGGGAAGACCCTTTCCTTTTCTCTCTCCCTCTCTTTCTCTCCTCTCATTCTCTCCTGTCTTTCTGTCCTCTCTTTCTCTCCAGTCTTTCTGTGAGTGAAAGATCTGTGTGGAGGCGTTTCCCCTCCCTGCCAGCACTCCGGTGGCGATCCTGCTACTGTGGTCCAGGCTGAATGGAGCTCCACAGACGGACAGGAAACACACACACACACACAGCACCTGCAGGAGAACAGAGTGCAGGCAGCCAGGATGGACGTGTTTGTGTGTGTGTGTGAGTGTGTGTTTGCGTGTGTTTGTGTGCATGCGTGTGTGTGTGTGTGTGTGTGTGATTTGCAACCCCTGTTAAAGCCAGGATGTGTTTGATTAGGCAGAACAGTAATGAAATCAGTGGAACCATGATATTCTTAATAAAACACAGTGTTCAGTGGAACCATGATGTTCTTATTAAAACACAGTGTTCAGTGGAACCATGATGTTCTTATTAAAACACAGTGTTCAGTGGAACCATGATGTTCTTATTAAAACACAGTGTTCAGTGGAACCATGATGTTCCTATTAAAACACTGTGTTCAGCGGAACCATGATGTTCCTATTAAAACACAGACACACAGAGACACACACAGACACACACAGACACACACAGACACACACAGACACACAGAGACACACAGAGACACACACAGACACACACAGACACACACAGACACACACAGACACACACAGACACACACACACAGACAGACACACACAGACACACACAGACACACACAGAAGAGTATGTATGAACAGTGAATGAAGGAGTGAAGAAAGATCCTGGTGCCCCCCCCCCCCCCCCCCCCACCTCTACCCTCCCTTAATCTTTTACAGGGAAAAGAAAAGTGAGCTTGATGTGGTGTTAAAGAGCAGTACATCCGTCTCCCAGTTAAAACGTGAGCCCCAGCCTCCAAGGGTCTTTTGATGAGTCTGGACCAGGGCAGGAACACCGGTGGCTCCAGGCAAGGGGGAATACTAGAGTCTTTATGGGGGCTTGAGTGCCTACCGTCTGGGCCAAGCCGTCCAACGGAAGCTGGGTCCATGGTCCTGCACCTGGGAGCTAAATGGTCTGTCTGTGTCAGCCCCATTTCCTGGGGCACAGACAGAGAGAGAGGAAGATGCCTGGGCCAAATGATCCTGGGTCAAGCCAGCCGTTCAGGATGAAAAATAAACAGTCACCCTGAGATGACTGTAAAAGAAAAAAGAAGGGGGTCATGGATGAGTTCTGCTTCCTTTGAAGCAAGTGAATAGGACATTTCTTTGACACAGAGACATACAGATACCAAATTGAAAGAAAGAAGGCAGAAATAAATAACTAAATCAAGCGCTACCATTTTCTCTCTTGCATTTACTCATGGCAAACCAGACAAAATAAATCCCATTTGGCTATTAACAGGGTCTAAATGGATATCATTGTACGGCCACCCTGCCGATTAACTAGCACCAAACACTAACACCAAGAGAGAGGCTTCACAGCATGAGATTACACAACAGACTACGTATCGGTGTCGGCTTCAAAACACTTAATGGAGTCAATTAAAGGTCATTAGGTTTGTGATTGATCTCTTTTCTCTCTCACTTGACAGGATAGAGTTCGCTACAATCATCTCAGACACTCAGTCACTGTGGATTGGTATCGTTAGAAGAGGACTGTTAGATAGAGGAACGAGCTGGTCCACTCCAAAAGCCTTTACCTTCTGCCTCTGCATTGCTTTCTGTTTATGGGTTTTAGGCTGGGTATCTGTAAAGCACTTTGTGACAAACTGCTGATGGAAAAAAAAAAAAAAAAAGGCTTTATAAAATACATTGGATTGATCGATTGATTGATTTGTCATAATACTATAAAACGGCAATAGCACCTTCCAAACACTGGAGCTCCTCCTATTGTCTCTGTTGTACACAAAAAGTTTGTGGTTATCTTTAGCTGAATATATATATATTTTTTTTTAAAAACATTTTAAACATTTAACACCTGCATTTAAAATACATATTATAGCTAGAAATGTATTCCAAATATTTTATCCCTTAATTATATTATTATTATTATTATTAATATTATTATTATTTTAGTTACATTTAATTCTGACCATTATTTATTAGGTCAGTTGGTTGAGAACACCGTGCCCAGCAAGACTGAATGCACTGTAACTCATAAATAAGTAGGCTTATAGGATAAAAAGCCTACGATAAAAAGCCTACGGTCCATCTGTAACAAGATACATGAGGTCAAAATCTAAATGGAACCTTATAATATTCATAACTACATTGTGTAAGTGCATGTGTCTCACATATGATGGGCATAACATTTGATACAATGGACCTTGAGTAAACACCTTGAGGCAATACACCCAACAGCCCAACACAAAACAAAAAACCCCCTAAAGGCCTGAACTGTCTTCTGGTTAAAATGTGCATGGGAACTCTAATGAGAAATTAACAGATGCCAATGACTATATTTCTGCATGTCTCCCTGAAGGCGAACAGGTGCAGAGACAACAATACAAGTCAAACAAGCCAGTCCTTTCAGAGGAAATGGTTGAAACCCATCAAAGCGGAGGGACGGGGGAACGCTGTGGTCCAGGGGGCCCAGCCAAGGATATGAGAAGATTACAAGCTGGTAATATGGTGGAACCAATCGGCTGAAGGCCTGCCATTGTCTTTCCTAGCATGCTTTGGGAAAGTTCGCCTGGGATAGTGGGCATTTGGTCTGTATCGGAGGGTGGTAGGTGCGGGAGGGGCGCGAGGGTTATCCCCGGGTTCTTTCGTGAAAGAGACCACAAAATACCCTCAATAGCTGCACACGCTCAGTTGGTCACGGCTGTTTAGAGATGTGGTACATTCGCCACACTCATATTTTCTGTTGCTAACTGCTCTCTGACATGTCTGTCATCTCTGTGGCTGTGTGACGGACCACTGACTCAATCACTAACCATGAATTGCAGCTGAAAAAGCCTAGCGCTTTCATTTCAACACATGCTGAAAATGTGGACTTTTGGCAAAAGAGTCTTGAACAAATCCATAAGAATGGAAATAATGCTGTCATTTGATATATACTACCAAAACGTATTTCTCAGACCTTAAACACATTTGTAGAACTTGTAGAACTACACATTTTCCCAATCACCCTAACACAGATTAGTAATAATAATAATATAATATAATAATATGCCATTTAGTAGATGGTTATATCTAAAGCGACTTACAGTCATGCATGCATACATTTTACATACGTGTGGATCTGGAAATCGAACCCACTGACTCACACAATTCACCAGTCACATGTACTTATTATGATGTTTTTTATTTATTTATTTTATTAATCAGTTACCCAATCAGTCGATCCCAGACATACAGTTTACTCAGAACAAAAGGCAAACAAATAACCTTTCACCTCCGAACTCATGGTCTGTATCTTAGCCTAGCATCGATGGAACAGACCACCAAACACACTCATCTGTAAAGACTCAACCTCAGAGGTTTCGCCCGCAGCAGGCCAGACCTAGTATTCAACATATTACAGGCGCTTCTCAGGATCCTACACCAAGCCATAACAGTCAACTTGCTTTGGATCCCGTGTAGATTCCTGGGTTGGGTCCCGGCCCACGTTGGAGGTGCCTGGGTTGGGTCCCGGCTCACGTGGAGGTGCCTGGGTTGAGTTCCGTCTCACGTGGAGGTGCCTGGGTTGGGTCCCGTCTCACGTGGAGGTGCCTGGGTTGGGTCCCGTCTCACGTGGAGGTGCCTGGGTTGGGTCCCGGCCCACGTTGGAGGTGCCTGGGTTGGGTCCCGGCTCACGTGGAGGTGCCTGGGTTGAGTTCCGTCTCACGTGGAGGTGCCTGGGTTGAGTCCCGTCTCACGTTGGAGGTGCCTGGGTTGAGTCCCGTCTCACGTGGAGGTGCCTGGGTTGGGTCCCGTCTCACGTGGAGGTGCCTGGGTTGAGTCCCGTCTCACGTGGAGGTGCCTGGGTTGAGTCCTGTCTCACGTGGAGGTGCCTGGGTTGGGTCCCGTCTCACGTGGAGGTGCCTGGGTTGAGTCCCGTCTCACGTGGAGGTGCCTGGGTTGAGTCCCGTCTCACGTGGAGGTGCCTGGGTTGAGTCCCGTCTCACGTGGAGGTGCCTGGGTTGAGTCCCGTCTCAGGTGGAGGTGCCTGGGTTGGGTCCCGTCTCACGTGGAGGTGCCTGGGTTGAGTCCCGTCTCAAGTGGAGGTGCCTGGGTTGAGTCCCGTCTCACGTGGAGGTGCCTGGGTTGGGTCCCGTCTCACGTGGAGGTGCCTGGGTTGAGTCCCGTCTCACGTGGAGGTGCCTGGGTTGAGTCCCGTCTCACGTGGAGGTGCCTGGGTTGAGTCCCGTCTCACGTGGAGGTGCCTGGGTTGAGTCCCGTCTCAGGTGGAGGTGCCTGGGTTGGGTCCCGTCTCACGTGGAGGTGTCTGGGTTGGGTCCCGGCTCACGTGGGGTGCCTGGGTTGAGTTCCGTCTCACGTGGAGGTGCCTGGGTTGAGTCCCGTCTCACGTGGAGGTGCCTGGGCTGGGTCCCGTCTCACGTGGAGGAGCCTGGGTTGAGATCTATCTCATGTGGAGGTGCCTGGGTTGAGTCCTGTCTCACGTGGAGGTGCCTGGGTTGAGTCCCGTCTCACATGGGGTGCCTGGGTTGAGTCCCGTCTCACGTGGGGTGCCTGGGTTGAGTCCCGGCTCACGTGGAAGTGCCTGGGTTGAGTTCCGTCTCACGTGGAGGTGCCTGGGTTGAGTCCCGTCTCACGTGGGGTGCCTGGGTTGAGTCCCGTCTCACGTGGGGTGCCTGGGTTGAGTCCCGGCTCACGTGGAGGTGCCTGGGTTGAGTTCCATCTCACGTGGAGGTGCCTGGGTTGAGTCCCGTCTCACGTGGAGGTGCCTGGGTTGGGTCCCGTCTCACGTGGAGGTGCCTGGGTTGGGTCCCGGCCCACGTTGGGGTGCCTGGGAACCAGATGGCAGATGAAGGAGCCCTACATGACAACATCAACATCATAGTTCCAATGCCAACATCTGAAATAAAGTCACTCATTAGAATCAAAATCACAGACAAATGGCAAAAGGAATGGACAGACGGGGAAAAGGAAGGCGTCTATACTCCACCCACTGGTTTCAATTAGCAATAACCACAAAGGACACTCAAGTTGATCAGAAACCATAATCACCCGTCTGTGAATAGGACACAAAGGCCTCAATCACTCTCTCCATAAGATAGGAAAACACGACACAGGTTCATGTCCCTGTTGTCCAGCAGCAGAAACTACAGATCACCTCCTCCTTCACTGTCAAACCTATGAACATCAAAGGCCAATGCTCAGAAGAACGATCACATCCCTGGGAATAAGCTTCACCCTCTCCAATTTACTAAAAACCAGTCCAGAACAAACTGAAATCCACTTAGCAATAATTTCCTTAATCCAGTCATGTACACTAGAGTACAGAATCTAGAACGCCTCGGCAGTCTCATCACACTCCAGCCCAGTAGGTGGCAGTAATGCACCTAATTACTGGTATGCACACCGCCATAAAACCCCAATGAAGAAGAAGAAGAAGAAGAAGAAGAAGAAGAAGAAGAAGAAGAAGAAGAAGAAGAAGAAGAAGAAGAAGAAGAAGAAGAAGAAGAAGAAGAAGACAGGGCCCCTCCAGTTACCAAAGTGGGCCCCCTACCTCCTCTCCTCCCCCATCTGATGATTAGCAGAATGGCAGCAGGCTGCAGCAGACCGTCTGAGTGGGCTCCTGAGTCTTCCTGTGGTTGGCGGTTGCACTGACAAAATATAAAATATATACTACATACAGTGCATTGGGAAAGTATTCAGACCCCTTCTCTTTTTTACAGCCTTATTCAAAAATGGATTAAAGAAAATAAAATCCTCATAAATATACACACAATACCTCATAATGACAAAGCAAAAATAGGTTTTTTGAAATATTTGCAAATTTAAAAAAAATAAGAGCTGAAATACCTTATTTACATAAGTATTCAGACCCTTTGCTATGAGACTCGAAATTGAGCTCAGGTGCATCTTATTTCCATTGATCATCCTTGAGATGTTTCTACAATTTGATTGGAGTCCACCTGTGGTAAATTCAATTGATTGGACATGATTTGGAAAGGCACACACCTGTCTATATAAGGTCCCACAGAAGCTTCAACATTTTGTTGTTTTGTTGATTACTTGTAGAGATCTAGCTATCAAAACTCGCATCCCCCCCTCTTCCAATGCATTATGGCTCTGAAATTCCAGAAAAGTGTGCCGCGAACTCTACTAGATCAAAATGAGTATAACATACTGGCATAAAGCAAACTAGATTTTAGAAAATGCATATACTATAAAACATTATATTTTCACCTACTGAGAATGTGTCATACGCGATTGCGTTTCCCGCTATTCACAGTGTCGTGTATTTATCGATGCCAAGGGAAGCCAGGCTGCCCCAAAAAATGTACACAAATAAAATAAAATACATATAAAATAATGTATCTTTCATCTCTCTGTTTCTGAATGTTCCTTCAATTCGCAAGAGGCTGAATGCGTCTCACCGGAGAAAGCATCCGAGCGAGCGAAACAGCGCCCCCTCTGTCTCTCTATGTGTATCCCATCTATCTGATGCCGTGTGGTCAACAAGAGTATGACATTCTTGCCGCCCGTAGCGTTGAATGCAAGTGAAGCCAGCGAGCATTTGGCCTCCCTTTATCATCATGAGCTAAACTGAGTGAACTCAACTCTAAATGGTCCTGGCGCACCAAAAGAAAAGTGTCAAGCTTAGCGCTAATCACATCACAGCAAAAGCCAAACGTCATTGGCAGAATAAAACTTGAATTGTTGCATCTCGTTGTGTTGTTGTCCTCCGGTGGCTAGCTAGCTAGCTAGCTAAAATTATCCCTTTTCCTAAATTAGCCATGGATGGAGATAGAGATTTGGACTTGTGGTTTTAATTAATTCTCCGTACTGGTCAATAATTAAAACGGCGATTCTGATCCAACCATAAATGTATATGTTATGCCCCTGGCCTGAGGATGGAAGCTCAATATGTAGCTAGATGTAGTAGGCTAATGTTAACAAGCTGGCTAATAATTGCCCATGAAAGGAAGTTAGGCTAGCGAACAAGCATTTTAGCCAGGTAGACTAGGACAACAAAAACTAAAAGCGTGTACTGTATGATAGAGTCAAAGACCGTTTAGTCAACATGAAAGAGACAGGAGGATGGCATCGGCGTTTCTCTAACAAGTCAACATTTATTTTCTACTGACACACACACACAGAAATCAGAACCATGGACAGCCACATCATATTTAGCTTACGTTGATTCGACTAAATAGTTTTTTTTATTATCTTTTAGTTGTCACTGTCTTAGACTAAAGCAGAGGTGATTAGATGATGTTGAAATGGTGCTGAAATAGTGGAGGCAGCTCATGTTTTCTTTGCGACTTTGTGGTAACTCTACGGTGTTCTAAATCAATAGTTGTTTAGTATTCTGAAGATGTCGGAAAACAGTTAACAAACAGTAGGTCATGTAACTGTTTGTTACATGCGATATGCTTTTGTGGACTCCACCGGACAGATGTTGCTCTCCGGTTTTGTGATGAAACAAAGTTGTGGGTGAATTTATTTTTGCCACTGTGTCTTCTTATTGTCTCGGCCTTCAGGCCTTTATATCACGGTGTCAAGGCAAATGAACTAACAGGTTATAGAGCAAACAACGCAATTATCACAACACATTCAGTAGGTTGTAATATGGCTTTTTTTTCTGGCTTAGCTTAGGTTATTTTACCCACGTACCGCTACTGGCTATTTCTTGATTGCGGTAGTGTATCCCCATATCTAATTGATCATCTGTTGGCAAAGCCAAATTAAGTGGGTATTTAAAGTATACTACATTTTCGAAATCTCACATGCTATTAAACTTTACTTTTTTTGCATACTCAAAGGCCTACTATTTAGGATGCAAGTATGGGTATTCGGACACGACCAAGAGGTGACAGTGATGGATTTACTGGTACTAAGCATCTTCCCAAAACCTTGTCCACCATCAAAAACAAAGCTTCTCACAACACAGCACAAACCAAGGCCAGACTCATTAAAGTCTTACAGACCAGTAGAACAAGGTCGTGGGAGTGGGTTTTATTGTCCTTTTTTTAACTCGCATTGACAATCCCAAGGCCAGGGGGTGTCTTTTCAGAGGTTTCCTCTTTCTATGTGGAGGGCGATGAGGGGGTACGCAGGACACAGTGGAACTGAAGTTCTATGGGATATGATGGACGACAACACACACCCCAAAAAATGGAAGTTCTTAACGTGAACAGAAGAGAAAGAAAGAAATGGTTGATCCAGGAATGTTGTCTCAGAAAGAGATCGGAAACGCACAACGCCTACTGCCAGGGTGATGACGAGGGGGGGGGGGGGGAGGGGGGGGGGCAATTAATACTATAGAATAGGACCTAACACACCATTGTTTGCATTTTTTTTTTTTTTTTATGCACTAGTCTTTTCTTACTGACTTTGCTGATAACTTCTATTATTGAGGGAAATGCTACACTTACAGTAGCTGTTGGCTAGAGCACATTTGCGATTTAACTCAAAAAAATTTTTTGTGATAAAACGATGGTAGAGATTAAAAAAAAAACAATGAGATGGAAACACATTTTTAGATTTAAAAAAGAAATTTGTAAAAAATTATGTCGTCACGCACTGACTTTTATCAACAACAAGGCCGTTTTGGTGGAAACACACCACTTGGTGGGAAAATTCACATATTTTCTTTATGCGCATTCTAGAATATTCACCTGAAAATCTGTCGCCAAGTGGATGGAAACCTAGCTGCTGACTGTCATATGTGGTTGTCTCACCTGTATGTTAATGCACCCGATGTCATTCTGAATATTGTATAGCTCCCCATGTGTTTAGGCTAGTGACTTATCATTTATTGTAGTGGCTGCAGCTCAATCCCCTCTTTCCGCAAATATAAAGTTTGCACCTATTTCCATAACTTGTTAAAGCAGTCTTTTTCTAAACGAGAGGATCCGGACGAGAAAATCATTACGAAATCGTCTATAAAACCTGAACAGTTTGAGCTACAAACTAATAAGAAAGATGAAACTCTGAACTCTCTGTCGCGGACGTCGTAATTTCGAAGAGGTCTTCTCACGAAAACGACTGTCCAGACGGAATCGTTGGAGCTACAAATTAATATGTCACCAATATCAAAAGGGGAGACTCGTGAATACGAAGGTATTGTTTTGCTCCAGGCTGTGAAAATGGAAGATTTCGAATAGGGGGTAAAAAGTGCAACGAATAGTTCGGGCATGCTTCGGCGTTCGTCGTCACCAGAGTACTAACCACTGCCGCCCCAAACATCATCACAATTGTCTTGTCAATCACATACACCTGATTCTAATCCCCTAATTAGTCTGTGTATAAGTGTTCCCTCTGCCCCCTTGTCCTTGTGGGTGATTGTTAATTGTGAGAGTATGTAGCTCGGTGGAGCTACTCATAACATTGTGTTGCCAGGGATGTTTGTTTCCCCTGTGCCTGTTTCGTTGATCGCTATTGGAGCGCATTTGTGTGTCAACGAAGGAATAAACTCTGTATTCGGTGATTACCCTCCTGCACCTGACTCCTTTCACCACACTCACCACAGAATCATCCACCCACTATGGAGTCAGCGGGAGAAGAGCGCATGCCTGGAGTCATGGCACGGGTCCAGGAGCATTCCACGATGCTGGCCAGCTTGGGGGAAGCGATGGATCGGGTTCTTCAGGTCGTCCAATGCCTGGAGAGGAGAGGACCCGATCTGTCGAGACCAGCTGGCCAACCGGATCCAGCCATCTACACCCCAGCACCCGGAGGGATCCAGATATCCCGACCACGGGCGTTTGATGGGACGGCGGCGCTGTGCCAGGGATTCCTCCTCCAATTGGAGCTTTACTTCGCCAGCATCAGACCGGCACCATCGGAGCGGGAGAAGGTGTCCGTCCTCGTTTCCTGCCTCTGTGGGAAAGCACTGGAGTGGGCCAACGCGGTGTGGAACGAGGGAGGAGCCGCATTGGAGGACTACAGGGAGTTCGCTCGCCTCTTTCGGGCGGTCTTCGATCACCCACCCGAGGGTCGAGAGGTGGGTGAGCGGTTGGTCCACCTGAGGCAGGGGACGAGGACTGCGCAGGACTTCGTGTTGGAGTTTCGGACGCTGGCAGCGTGGTCCGGGTGGAACGAGCGGGCCCTGATCTGCGGGAGGACGTCCGACGGGAGCTAGCCTGCCGGGACACCATGTTGTCCTTCGATAAACTGGTGGACATGGCCATTTGTTTGGACAACCTGCTGGCAGCCAGAGGACATCCTGGTAGGGGTCTGCCCGTTTCCACCCCGGACGACTCGGATCCTGAGCCGATGGAGCTGGGTGGAGCCGCTGGCAGAGAGAGCGGAGGAGGACAGCGACAGTGCCACTCTGGTGGTACGACGGGACAGTACATTCTTCTTTTGGGCTGGGAGGCGGCAGGCAGAGAATCACGCATCACCCCAGGTTTCAAACACCCACACTTGTTCAGAGCCCTCTGTTGCGCACTGTACCCTACCTATCCACTTCCCCGATCACATGGTAGTCCCCCAGTGTAAGGCACTAGTCGATTCAGGCGCAGCTGGGAACTTAGGCATTCGCACGACATCAAGGCATTTCATTGGTTCCCCTCTCCATTCCACTCCCCATCAGAGCACTCGATAGTCGACCATTAGGGTCCGGGTTTGTCACGGAAGTCACTATACCGGTCACCATGATCACCCAGGAGACTCATTGTGAGCAGGTAATTTTTTCGTTTATTGAATCTCCTGCTTTCCCTGTGGTATTAGGTATCACTTGGCTAGCACTCCACAACCCCACTTTCTCATGGCCACAGAGGGCTCTCACGGGGTGGTCGCGTGAATGTCAGGGTAGGTGTCTAGATGTTTCCGTTGGTGCAATCACGGTGGAAAGTCCAGATGGTACCTCCACCGTGCGCATTCCCCCTGAATACCTCGATTTGGTGCACGCGTTTTCCAAGACGTGTACTACTAAATTACCACCTCATCGGGCGGGGGATTGCGCAATAGACCTTCGGGTAGACGCTGTACCTCCCAGGAGTCATGTGTACCCCCTGTCGCAGGCTGAAACGGAGGCTATGGAAACATACGTCTCTGAGTCCCTGGGCCAGGGGTACATACGTCCCTCCACTTCACCCGCCTCCTAGAGTTTCTTCTTTGTGAAGAAGAAAGACGGCGGTGCATTGATTATCGATCACTGAACAAGGAGACGATTAGATTTAGTTATCCTCTCCCCCTCATTCCTTCAGTGATCGAGTCAATGCATTGGGCACGCTTCTTCACAAAGCTAGATCTCAGGAGTGCGTACAACCTGGTGCGTGTTCGGGAGGGGGATGAGTGGAAGACGGCTTTCAGCACAACCACGGGGCATTATGAATAACTGGTGATGCCCTACGGTTTGATGAATGCTCCATCCGTCTTCCAGTCCTTTGTGAACGAGGTGTTTCGGGACATGCTTGGCTGCAGTGTAGTGGTCTACATCGATGACATCCTGGTGTATTCCGTCACTCGCGCTGAGCATGTGTCCCTGGTTCGCAAAGTGCTGGCCAGACTGTTGGAAAATGACCTTTATGCCAAGGCAGAGAAATGTATGTTTTTCCAGCAGTCCGTCTCCTTCCTCGGATACCGCATTACCACCTCAGGTGTGGAGATGGAGGGAGATCGCATTTCAGCCGTGCGTAATTGGCCGACTCCAACCACGGTTAAGGAGGTGCAGCGATTCCTTGGCTTTGCCAACTACTACCGAAGGTTTATCCGGGGATTTGGCAAGGTCGCAGCTCCCATCACATCACTGTTGAAGGGTGGGCCATCCCGGCTCCACTGGTCTGCTGAGGCGGATCTGGCCTTCAGGAGACTGCGGGGTCTATTCACCTCAGCTCCGGTACTGGCCCACCCCGATCCATCACTACCGTTCGTAGTGGAGGTGGATGCGTCCGAGGTAGGGATAGGCGCTGTCCTGTCCCAACGCATGCCACCCAAGCTCCGCCCCTGTGCTTTCTTCTTGAAGAAACTCAGCTCGGCGGAGCAGAACTACGACGTTGGTGATCGGGAGCTGTTGGCTGTTGTCCAAGCTTTGACCGTGTGGAGGCATTGGCTCGAAGGTGCGAAACACCCGTTCCTCGTCTGGACGGGCCACCGTAACCTGGAGTACATCCGGGCAGCGAGGAGGCTGAATCCTCGCCAGGCCAGGTGGGCCCTATTCTTCAGCCGGTTTGATTTTACACTATCATACATTCCGGGTACGAAGAACGTGAAGCAGATGCACTGTCCCGGCTGTATGACACAGAGGGGAGGCCCAGAGACAACACCCCCATACTCCCGGCCTCCTGCATTGTGGCGCCGGTAATATGGGCGATGGACGCGGATATAGAGCGGGCATTACGCACAGATCCATCTCCACCGCAGTGTCCACCTGGGCTGCGGTACGTGCCTGCTCTCATCCGTGATCGTCTGATATTCTGGGCACACACCTCACCCTCCTCTGGTCACCCAGGTATCGGTCGTACAGTGCGCTGCTTAAGCGGAAAGTAACTGGTGGCCTACCTTGGCTAAGGACATGAGGGTGTACGTCTCCTCCTGCTCGTTGTGCGCCCAGAGTAAGGCACCTAGGCACCTCCCAGCGGGTAAGCTACAACCGTTCCCAGTTCCACAACGTTTTTCGTTGTGGACCACTTCTCCAAGTCCTGCCGCCTCCTTCCTCTGCCCAGTCTCCCCACGGCCCTACAGACTGCGGAGGCCATGTTCACTCACGTCTTCCGGCACTACGGGGTGCCAGAGGATATAGTGTCCGACCGAGGTCCCCAGTTCACGTCCAAGGTTTGTAAGGCGTTCATGAAACGTCTGGGGGACTCGGTCAGCCTGACCTTTGGGTTACCCCCCGAGTCAAATGGGCAGGTGGAACGAGTAAATCAGGATGTATGTAGGTTCCTGTGGTCCAACTGCCAGGACCGGCCAAGGGAGGGGTCGGTGTTCTTGCCATGGGCAGAATATGCCCAGAACTCTCTCCACCACTCCTCTACTAACCTAACGCCATTCCAATGTGTTTTAGGTTACCAATCGGTTCTGGCACCGTGGCACCAGAGCCAGACCGAGGCTCCTGCGGTGGATGACAGGTTTCGGCGCGCAGGGGAGACATGGTCCTCTGTAGCTCAATTGGTAGAGCATGGCGCTTGTAACGCCAGGGTAGTGGGTTTGAATCCCCGGGACCACCCATACGTAAAAATGTATGCAGACATGACTGTAAGTCGCTTTGGATAAAAGCGTCTGCTAAATGGCATATTATTATTCACCTCCAGCGCGCCGTGCGTCGTCAGAAGGCCAACGCTGACCGTCATCGCAGTGAGGCCCCGGTCTTCGTACCGGGGGATCGGGTCTGGCTCTCGTCCCGGAATCTGCCCCTCCGCCTGCCCTGCCTTTCACCACACTCACCACATACCTGCAGTGGTCCTAAAATTCCAAATCAAATGGCTAAATGATCAATTTTATGATAATCTTTTTAAAAAATCCATATGTCAGCTAAGTAGATATTGCGATCTAAGGGCTCAAAAATCCATAAGATGAATCCACTAACTGTTAGTTGTTCTGGATAAAAGGTTTCAGGGTAGTGATGGGGGTGAAGGTTGATGGTGGTTTCAGGGTAGTGATGGGGGTTGAAGACTCAACATATTTAAATTAATTTACAGTAATAAACTGTGAGCCCACTACACTATTCAATTGGGATATCAAAATACAGCCAAGTACCGTAATTACTCCCAAAGAATCAGGTGCAGATCAAGTAGATGTCTTCTTTCAGTGTTACCCAGGGCTACTCCCCAGTCTCAATCCAACATCTGTCCCCCCTTGAGAGGGTGCAGTGGACGGGTGCTCTCACCCCTGTCTCCCTCCCTGCCTCCCTCCCTGGTGGCTGCTGCTATGGGGGCCATCCCAGCTCAGCCCTGCCCAGCTCCGCTCATTGATCTTCCACTGTGCTCTCTTCGTCAACCAGCAGCCCTCTCCAGGGATAATCCCTGCTAAGACCTGGGAGGGGAGGCTGGGCCCATTCAACCCTGGATGGCTTATCAATCGATCAAATTTATTTTATAAATCCCTTTTTACATCAGCAGTTGTCACAAAGTGCTTTACAGATACCCATCCTAAAACCCCAAAGATCAAGCAATGCAGATGTAGAAGCAAAGTTACTAGGACACACTCCTTAGAAGGCAGCTTGTTATCCTGGTTGTTATCCTGCTTGTTTTCCTGCTTGTTATCCTGCTTGTTATCCTGTTTGTCATCCTTGTTATTATCCTGCTTGTTATCCTGCTTGTTATCCTGGTTGTTATCCTGCTTGTTATCCTGCTTGTTATCCTGCTTGTTATCCTGCTTGTTATCCTGCTTGTTATCCTGCTTGTTATCCTGCTAGTTATCCTGCTGGTTATCCTGCTTGTTATTATGCTTGTTATCCTGCTTGTTATCCTGGTTGTTATCCTGCTTGTTATCCTGGTTGTTATCCTGCTAGTTATCCTGCTTGTTATCCTGGTTGTTATCCTGGTTGTTATCCTGCTTGTTATCCTGGTTGTTATCCTGGTTGTTATCCTGGTTGTTCACTTATGTTATTTTAAGAAAAGTCATCAAAAATGGTTGCATGTAAAGCCATACAAACGTGACAGCAAAAAGGACAGTTATTATTGACCTGTGATAAGATAGTTTCTAGTCGAAGACTATTATACTTAACATTAACTGTAAAAAGGGATCATAGCCATATGGAGTGACTGCTAATTTGATTTAAGGAGCAATTTAGAGATGGGACATATGTTGGAAGGCCATTAGATTGCAGGGCAACTGCGTTTTGTCTAGAGTCAATCAATAAGATAGGTTGGAAGGAAAATGGTCTAGAGTCAATCAATAAGATCGGTTGGAAGGAAAATGGTCTAGAGTCAATCAATAAGATCGGTTGGAAGGAAAATGGTCTAGAGTCAATCAATAAGATCGGTTGGAAGGAAAATGGTCTAGAGTCAATCAATAAGATCGGTTGGAAGGAAAATGGTCTAGAGTCAATCAATAAGATCGGTTGGAAGAAAAATGGTCTAGAGTCAATCAATAAGATCGGTTGGAAGGAAAATGGTCTAGAGTCAATCAATAACACAGGTTGGAAGGAAAATGGCATATAGCAGCCTCCACAAAAAAATATAAAATTGTCATGCTATATATAATTAGTCTGTAAGCGTCATCTCATAACCAATATATTTCTGGTGGATGTTTGGCTCTCCACCATCTCGTTCGCCCTTTGTCCAAATCTCCCAGCTGCCAGAGAACGCTGACACCCCAGAGTTGGCAACGCAAGGGAGAGGTGACAGACGTGGCTATGACATAGTCACCTAACCATATGGATCATCCCACATGGTATCTGATAGCCTCATACTGCATGTCTCTGGACACTTGCACACACAAGCACACACACAAGCATCCATGCAGACACGCACGCACACACACACTCATGCGAGCGCATGTACACACACAGACACACACACAGACACACACACACAGACACACACACAGACACACAGACACGCACACAGACACACACACACACACACACACACACACACACACACACACACACACAGACACACACACAGACACACAGACACACACGCACACAGACACACACAGACACACACACAGACACACACACACAGACACACACACACACAGACACATACGAGGGGCATGGAGGTTTGAGAAAAAGGGCAGAGACCACAGCCCAAATCACATTTTAGGATTAAAATGGAAACCTGAGGAGGTTAAACTCTCTGCTCACACAGACTGCATCTGCTTGGTGTCTGAGATGTGTCGTCTGATAAATGACTTGTTGTGTTAGAGACCATTGGTGTTGTGGAATAGATCAAGACAATAAAAATAAAATAAAAATTTTACCTCACATTCAGGCTCACATTCAGGCTCACATTCAGGCTCACATTCAGACTCACATTCAGGCTCACATTCAGGCTCAAAAGTGAGAGGGAGATGAGGGGGCACTCATCTGGTCAGTGTGTGTGCTATCCTCCTGAGTAGTGGTTAGGGGGCCTACAGCCCTGCCCCGGGGTGCGTGTTCCCCTTCTGTCCCTCTGCCTGCCACTATGGACACCCCCCCCCCCCCCCCCCGGCCCAGCGCACCCCTATGAGAGCAGGTCGGACAATTCATATCCAGGCTCTGTGTCTCCCTCCCAGGAGTCACTTTGATGTTAAATCCCATCCTGGTTGTGTCCTCTTTCATTAAGCCAGCCCCACTCTGCTCTTCTCTGCTCTGTTCTGTTCTGCTCGGCCAGTCATGAATATCCAAAGGTCCGTTTACTTGACAGGATTATCCTCCCTTTCAAAGCCATGGGGACAATTCTTCAGCCACAAAAACACTCTCTCAATGGAGATCCTCTGCTCTCTCTAGCTTTCTTTCTCCAGACTCTCTAGCTACTCTTTCTGCTCCCTCGCTCTCCCTTCATCTGATCCACCCTAACTGGGAGTTCATCTGATTCACCCTATCTGGGAGTTCATCTAATCCACCCTATCTGGGAGTTCATCTGATCCACCCTATCTGGGAGTTCATCTGATCCACCCTATCTGGGAGTTAATCTAATCCACCCTATCTGGGAGTTCATCTGATCCACCCTATCTGGGAGTTCATCTGATCCACCCTATCTGGGAGTTCATCTGATCCACCCTATCTGGGAGTTCATCTGATCCACCCTATCTGGGAGTTCATCTGATCCATCCTATCTGGGAGTTCATCTAATCCACCCTATCTGGGAGTTCATCTGATCCACCCTATCTGGGAGTTCATCTGATCCACCCTATCTGGGAGTTCATCTGATCCACCCTATCTGGGAGTTCATCTGATCCACCCTTTCTGGGAGTTCATCTGATCCACCCTATCTGGGAGTTCATCTGATCCACCCTATCTGGGAGTTCATCTAATCCACCCTATCTGGGAGTTCATCTGATCCACCCTATCTGGGAGTTCATCTGATCCACTCTATCTGGGAGTTCATCTGATCCACCCTATCTGGGAGTTCATCTGATCCACCCTATCTGTGAGTTCATCTAATCCACCCTGTCTGGGAGTTCATCTGATCCACTCTATCTGGGAGTTCATCTGATCCACCCTATCTGGGAGTTCATCTAATCCACCCTATCTGGGAGTTCATCTGATCCACCCTATCTGGGAGTTCATCTGATCCACCCTATCTGGGAGTTCATCTGATCCACCCTTTCTGTGAGTTAATCTGATCCACCCTATCTGGGAGTTCATCTGATCCACCCTATCTGGGAGTTCATCTGATCCACCCTATCTGGGAGTTCATCTGATCCACCCTGTCTAGGAGTTCGTCTGATCCACCCTATCTGGGAGTTAATCTGATCCACCCTATCTGGGAGTTCATCTGATCCACCCTATCTGGGAGTTCATCTGATCCACCCTGTCTGGGAGTTCATCTAATCCACCCTATCTGAGAGTTCATCTCATCCACCCTATCTGGGAGTTCATCTGCTTCAGTTCATATACTTATTTCACCTCACACACAAGCACCTCTTCCTCAAAGCCATTCCCTTCTGTCTTACATTGAAAGTGCTGTTGATCTAAAAACATAAAAACACATGTCCAAGCCACTGGTCTCTGGGACAGACAGGATCAACCATTTGCTTGTCTATTGGTTTTGGGTGCAAACATGTATACCACTTCACAAGTTCTGAGGCACACACATGACGGTTTCCAACTGAGGCTTTATAATTCTTGACTGGGGCAGTATACAGTATGCTCCCATTGAGTTTGATATCATGCTGCCAGGTGGAAGGATTCCAGATAACTCTTACCAACCTTATTGAGGAGAATACTATGCCATCCCATACTGTAGCTGTGATCAGCCATTCCCTATTCACAGGTCTGCATTCTCTCAGTCTGTCACGCTGTAGCCTTGTCTCTATGTATCAGTCCAGAGAGGTGTTTTTGTTTTCCGTAAGGATGAACAGATGAACTGAAATAAACATTGGTCCCGAGGCAGGCAGTGGTCTCAGATGATTCTCCTAACGGCCTCCTAACACTCTATTCATTGGCCGCTGATGTCCTGCTCTCCTCCTCCTCCTCCTCCTCCTCCTCCTCCTCCTCTTTCCTCCTCCTCCTCCTCCCTCTCTTCCTCCTCCTCCTCCTCCTCCTCCTCCTCTCTCCTCCTCTCTCCTCCTCCTCTCTCCTCCTCCTCCTCCTCCTCCTCACTACTGCTACTGATTCAGTTCTCTTCACATTGTATTTGTTTATTTATCTCCCTCTCTTATCCCCTCCCTTTCTCCTCTGGCCCTCTGTCTCTGCTTCTGTTTCTCTTTCTGTTCCCCAAGCAGCAGCTTTGATGCATTTCTTCAATCCCTTCAGCATAATCCTTTGGGCTGACAAAAACGCAATGGGCCCGTTTTGAAAGGTTGTACATCTGTGCAGTGTTTTGGGAGGTTTATGTCCAGTGTTAGTTGGATGTAAGACCGACTCCTCTACTCCGAACCTTCACTACATCACCCCTCCGAACATTCACTACATCACCCCTCCGAACCTTCACTACATCACCCCTCCGAACCTTCACTACATCACCCCTCCTAACCTTCACTACATCACCCCTCCGAACCCTCACTACATCACCCCTCCGAACCTTCACTACATCACCCCTCCGAACCTTCACTACATCACCCCTCCTAACCTTCACTACATCACCCCTCCGAACCCTCACTACATCACCCCTCCGAACCCTCACTACATCACCCCTCCGAACCTTCACTACATCACCCCTCCGAACCTTCACTACATCACCCCTCCGAACCCTCACTACATCACCCCTCCGAACCTTCACTACATCACCCCTCCGAACCTTCACTACATCACCCCTCCGAACCTTCACTACATCACCCCTCCTAACCCTCACTACATCACCCCTCCGAACCTTCACTACATCACCCCTCCGAACCTTCACTACATCACCCCTCCGAACCTTCACTACATCACCCCTCCGAACCTTCACTACATCACCCCTCCGAACCTTCACTACATCACCCCTCCGAACCTTCACTACATCACCCCTCCGAACCTTCACTACATCACCCCTCCTAACCCTCACTACATCACAGCTTATGAATATTCGAACCATCGACAGCTCAATCTGGGAGTTTAGGATCAATGAATCTGTCGCCATGGCGCCAGCTATGGACAATGAGCTATTCAATCAAATTTGTTAACCAGCTTTCTGGGGTAAATCACTCTGGCACTAAACAAGCATCTTTATAAAACTTGAGCGTGCATAACTATTCACCCCCCCCCCCCCCAAAGTCAAAACTTTGTAGAGCCACCTTTTGCAGCATTTACAGCTGCAAGTCTCTTGGGGTATGTCTCTATGAGCTTGGCACATCTAGCCACTGGGATTTTTGCCCATTCTTCAAGGCAAAACTGCTCCAGCTCCTTCAAGTTGGATGGGTTCCGCTGGTGTACAGCAATCGTTAAGTCATACCACAGATTCTCAATTGGATTGAGATCTGGGCTTTGACTAGGCCATTCCAAGACAAATAAATGTTTCCCCTTAAACCACTCGAGTGTTGCTTTAGCAGTATGCTTAGGGTCATTGTCCTGCTGGAAGGTGAACCTCCGTCCCAGTCTCAAATCTCTGGAAGATGAAACAGGTTTCCCTCAAGAATTTCCCTGTATTTAGCGCCATCCATCATTCCTTCAATTCTGACCAGTTTCCTAGTCCCTGCTGGTGTAAAACATTCCCACAGCATGATGCTGCCACCACCATGCTTCACTGTGGGGATGGTGTTCTCGGGGTGATGAGAGGTGTTGGGTTTGCGCCAGACATAGCGTTTTCCTTGATGGCCAAAAAGCTCAATTTTAGTCTCATCTGATCAGAGTACCTTCTTCCATATGTTTGGGGAGTCTCCACATGCCTTTTGGCAAATACCAAATGTGTTTGCTTATTTTTTTCATTAAGCAATGGATTTTTTCTGGCCACTCTTCCGTAAAGCCCAGCTCTGTGGAATGTACGGCTTAAAGTGGTCCTATGGACAGATACTCCAATCTCCGCTGTGGAGCTTTGCAGCTCCTTCAGGGTTATCTTTGGTCTCTTTGTTGCCTCTCTGATTAATGTCCTCCTTGCCTGGTCCGAGTTTTCGTGGGCGGGCCTCTCTTGGCAGGTTTGTTGTGGTGCCATATTCTTTCCATTTTTTTATAATGGATTTAATGGTGCTCTGTGGGATGTTCAAATTTTCTGATCTTTTTTTATAACCCAAACCTTGATCTGTACTTCTCCTGACCTGTTTGGAGAGCTCCTTGGTCTTCATGGTGCCGCTTGCTTGGTGGTGTTGCAGACTCTGGGGCCTTTCAGAACAGGTGTATATATACTGAGATCATGTGGCACTTCGATTGCACACAGGTGAACTTTTTTTAAAACTAATTATGTGACTTCTGAAGGTAATTGGTTGCACCAGATCTTATTTAGGGGCTTCATAGCAAGGGGGGGGGGGGGGGGGTGCACGCACCACTTTTCCGTTATTTATTTATTTTTGAATTTTTTGAAACAAGTTTTTTTTTTTTTTTTTCACTTCACCAATTTGGACTATTTTGTGTATGTCCATTACTTGAAATCCAAATAAAAATATATTTAAATTACAGGTTGTAATGCAACAAAATAGGAAAAACACCAAGGGGGATGAGTACTTTTGCAAAGCACTGTAGATACAGGTCTCTGTCATATATAATGGTTCAACTATCAGGTCCATGTCATATAATAATGGTTCAACTATTTATTAATTTAAAACTAGTACTTGTCCATTTGCATTCATTAAAAACATACATTATACTACCCCAATAATAAGTACCCTAATACATGCAAAGAACATGATTTGATATTTATGGTGATTGCAGTAGCCTACGTGAATGCTAGGCCTACTTGCTTATCAATGGGGAAAGCAACCCATTGATCATGTGAAGCTGTATGTTTTAATAATTGTGTCCCTTTTCTTCCCTGCACAGTATGCATGTATGTGTGTGTGTGTGTGTGTGTGTGTGTGTGTGTGTGTGTGTGTGTGTGTGTGTGTGTGTGTGTGTGTGTGTGTGTGTGTGTGTGTGTGTGTGTGTGTGTGTGTGTGTGTGTGTGTGTGTGTGTGTGTGTGTGTGTGTGTGTGTGTGTGTGTGTGTGTGTGTGTGTGTGTATGTGTGTGTGTGTGTGTGTGCGCGTGCGCGTGCGCGTGCGCGTGCGCGTGTTGGTGTAATGGTGTGCAGCTGACTGACTGACTGACTGACAGTAGTGTTGGTGTAATGGTGTGTGTGTTGGTGTGATGGTGTGTGTGTTGGTGTAATGGTGTGTGTGTGTTGGTGTGATGGTGTGTGTGTGTTGGTGTGATGGTGTGTGTGTGTTGGTGTGATGGTGTGTGTGTGTTGGTGTAATGGTGTGTGTGTGTTGGTGTAATGGTGTGTGTGTGTTGGTGTAATGGTGTGTGTGTGTTGGTGTAATGGTGTGTGTGTGTTGGTGTGATGGTGTGTGTGTTGGTGTAATGGTGTGTGTGTGTTGGTGTAATGGTGTGTAGCTAATTGACTGACTGTAGCTGTCTTTCTGACTCATAATGAAGTGAGAAAGGCTGCTGGTTAGGGTAGGAACGAAAGAGATGGAATTGAGGTGAGTGAGTGGGGGTTCTAATTAATTTTGAAATGTGATACCTCATAATCCCCATTAACTCTGTGAGTAATTGCATTTTGCAGGCAGCAAATGGGTTCTCAATGGAGTGGCAGGCTGAGATGACCTGACCAACAGATGCTGGTCAAAAAGACATGATCAACATTGTGTCCTGTACAAATTGGATTAAACTCAGTTTGGACTCAATTTGTTCTGTCAAACATGTAACTTTACCCTTTATATTTGGCTACTAGACACATATTAACATTATATTGGCTCAGGTTTCATCTTCTGTGTACACTAAAAGTAATCTGTCTTCCTGGGCCACAGTGTTGACCTGTTACTTAGGTTATGGAGTTGTGGTATCACTGTGTGTGTGTGTGTGTGTGTGTGTGTGTGTGTGTGTGTGTGTGTGTGTGTGTGTGTGTGTGTGTGTGTGTGTGTGTGTGTGTGTGTGTATGTGTGTGAGTGTGCGTGTGCGTGTGTGTGCGCGTGTGTGAGTGCGTGTGCGTGTGTGTGTGTGTGTGTGTGTGTGCATGCTTGAGACACCATGCAAAACAACTGAAAACAATAAGAAATGGTCCACTTGTTTCAAGTGGTTGAAGTTCGGGGAGATAGCAGTACGTTAATAAATGTTATCTTTTCCTTTTCTATCTGCAACGTCCTACAAATCTTTGAAGGACTTTTTCAGTTTCTTATTCACATCTTTTGAATAATTAAATTGTTAAAAAGAGAGAGGAATAAACAAACGCGAGCATGAATATTCAAACATCAGGTTCATTCAATATCGTTCCAGCTTCAAAAGCCTTTCGAAAACATTTCAACAGCATGCACAATCTGCTATGCAGCTGCTGCCGTTTACTAATGTATACCCTGCTGTATTCATTTATTCCCAGATATTCCTCACAACAGAACTTATTCGTATGTCTTAGGGATCGTTTGCCCGCATATTTTGCATAGCTCAAGAATCCAAAAACATTTCCCCTACGTCTCGGTAAGTGGCCCCCTGTCATGTAGTCTCAGAACAAATATCCAAATGGCCGCATTTCATCAAGACAGTATTTGCTTTTTCAGTTTATCAAAGTATTTAAAAACCTAGAGATGTGGAAGTCCAACTGGATCCATGCCGAAACAATTCTAACAATGCTCGTTGTGACAGCAAATGAACTTTCTGTGTGACGGCACACGCAGACAAATCAAATCGGTGCCAAAATGTGAAAGTCACCTTATGAGTGATTCTGAAGGAGAGGCAAAGACACAAACAAGTGTGTTGTGCTTTGAAAAGATTAAGGTGAAAACTGTAACCTTGAAATAATTATGATATATCCCATATATACTTTGAATTTAAATTATATGTATTTCTTTTGTCTTATTAGTAAGACTAATTGACTTGATTTATAACTGGCCTGTAAGGGATGTTTTATTTGTTAACATTGTGCCTTGCCGGGGCCTCCCACACAACCTGACACCATAAAAACAAAGCTGAGCTATTCAGCAATTATTTCTTGAATATTCAATTAAATATTAATGATACATTGTTCTTAAAACATTCCTGACATTTGTAACTTTTTTATAATTCTGGGAAATAAGTTAGGCATGACGTCACATCTGAACATTTCCGATGAAAGGAATCTGGCTTCTGACTCCAAATATCCAGTTTGCATTGAATCCCATTTTATGTGGTTTATACTTTTATAATTCTATGAAAACGAAATATCGAAAAGCTAACAAAATAAATTAAACATTCAACGTGCTTAGAAGAGTTCAAGAAGTTGAATAACAATTTTGGGATGTTTGATTTCTGAATTAGGCTACTGAAATTACAGTAGTGTTGCTAACAGAAGTGTTGCTAACAGAAGTGTTGCTAACAGAAGTGTTGCTAACAGAAGTGTTGCTAACAGAAGTGTTGCTAACAGAAGTGTTGCTAACAGAAGTGTTGCTAACAGAAGTGTTGCTAACAGAAGTGTTGCTAACAGAAGTGTTGCTAACAGAAGTGTTGCTAACAGAAGTGTTGCTAACAGAAGTGTTGCTAACAGAAGTGAGAGCTCAGAGTGGAGCAGTCTGGACTACAATCGGCATGTTGTGGATTTCTTTGTCCTTAGTTGAATTGAACAACAAAATACGTTTCAAATATATTTCCTACTTTTATTAAAGTGTATTTGCGTTTCTAATTCTATTTATTTTGTACGCAACATAATTTGTTTAAACATGGCCTTTAGGTTTGAATAAAATGTCGAAGTGTGCCTTGGTCCATATTTCAAATCGATAATGTCTTAAACGATGTATAGTCTGTAGTGGGATGGTAGGACACATGAAATATTTTGTGTTTATATTTTGTTGTGAAAATAAATGGTTTGAATTTAGTTATTAGTGGAATTAGTAAATAATGTTTGTATCATTTCATTCATATCATATCATGTCTCATTTTGACTATCAACTACATCGCAAGTTATCCAAACGAAGCAAGGCTGAAACGGACTGAAGCTGATAGGCTATTCTATTAATTTGATATAATTGCTAAATTAAAATCAAGAAATTAAGTTATATTATACAAAAATGTGCATGTTGACCCACTATTAGGCTACGCACAGTTTAAACCAAAGGTGTTTCTGCTTATGTCTCAAAATTCAATATACAATTTTGGATAGAACAAACTGTTCAGCTATTGCTTACATCCCCTATTTGACATTTACCTATATGTAAATTGTTCATTTGGACTACAATGGATCTTATTGGGGGTCATTTGCATGTTTTCCTTAAAACTTACGTGGAACTTTAAGCGTTGATGTTTTATTGCAAGAGGATGGCATCAAAAATCAATAGGAAACGATATATATAATTAAAACTTGTTTTATTTAACATTTAAAATCCCAAGATAATCATCGTCATTTATTCATTTGAAATCCCATTGAAAATAAGTAAATAAATATCATTTAGCACTTTTTTTTTTATATAAAACATAAAGAAGTGATCATTCTTCGCGTCGGGCGGTGACTGGGCATGCGTGGCGACAAACAATGGGAAGGGAAACATACACAAGAAAACAGCCATCTAGGGCTGGGCAGTGACGTCGGAGAGAGAACACTGTAGGGACATATTATACAAGAGGCAGAGGAAGAATCAGGTGCAGTATGGTACCAGTGCTACATGGCTGAAAGCAGACATGCTAAAGGGGGTCAATCCCAAACATTAACCAAAGGCCTGATATAAAATCTCTCGTACTATATAAACAGAATTCTGAATCTACATATTTACAATCTACATTACCATTGTATTCTCATCCAGTTTGCTATATCTAAATAGTGTCTTTTAGTTTTTTTCGGTCTCGGAATGGGCTAGTCTAAAGTTCAATAATGATCAAGAACATTACATTAAATAATGATCAAGAACATTACATTAAATTATGATCAAGAACATTACATTAAATAATGATCAAGAACATGACATTAAAAGCCATCAGTAAATGCCATTTGAATTATGTATATTCCTTGCGGCCACAGTGTAAGACAGGTTTGCACACAGTGAACTGATGACCTTTACTGAATATGAAAATGTGTCATAAGCACCTGTTATCAATTAAGCTAAATAATGTTACAAAATGCTATGTTAGTAGGGCTCCTCCAGTTTTCTAAAGTACGGATATTCTGTTGGCTCAATCCAAAGCTAATTTCAGCAACAGATAAATAAAATAAAAACGTGTTGATATGGACTGAGATGCAGGGTGATGTCTACAACAGAACGTTAATTTCCCTTTTCTCTCTCTCTCTCTCTCTCTCTCTCTCTCTCTCTCTCTCTCTCGTTTTATGATAAGAGTTCAAGTCATTTAGAGTCACTCGTCAGCCTGGACATGGTGACAGCGCTCATGCCGGACACATGTGGAGGTGGCACCTGGCACATGCTGCACGGACAGGGCATCCCCGCGCCCCAGTGATGGAAGCTGCTGCCCAGGGGGCCCGGGCCGGCCGAGGGCGCCTTCAGGAGTCCATGGTGGGGTCTGATCGAGGTGAGACCCGTTGCGGAGAGAGAGGCTGCCGTGGAGACCGCCGGGGGAAGGAGTGGGTGGTGCACCGGGTGGGAGGCGTGGGAAACGGCCGGATGGCCGGGCAGGGGCCCGGTGTGCGCCATGGTACCACAGGCGGAGGGGTGGAAGCTGCTGTGGTGGCCGCTGCCGTAGATCTCACTGACCAGCCTCTTCATCTCCTCCAGCGAGTTGCTCAGCATCAAGATGTAGTTTCTCGCCAGGAGGAGAGTGGCGATTTTGGAGAGCTTGCGCACGGAGGGCCCGTGCGCGTAAGGCATGACCTCCCGGAGACCGTCCATGGCGATGTTGAGGTCGTGCATCCTCTTCCGCTCCCGGCTGTTGATCTTCAGCCGCATCCCCTGCAGCTCGTTCTCCGATAGCAATTTACGGTCCTTCTTTGACAGCATTTTCAGGGTGATATCATCGTCATCTTCGGAGAGGCTCCGCATGTCCGCGGGTATCTCTAGTGGAGAGTCGCTCTGTGTGGACGAGACGGTACCGGAGAAACCCACCATATGCTTCTTCATTGCATGAAGGAACATATCGTGCACTTCGGGGGAGGAAGGTCGGGTAGACACTCGGCTGGTATCGGAGTCCATGATTATACTCAGAAGTATTCAGACAGCGCAATAGTCTACGGAAAGAAAAGTAAACAAACCATTTAGCATCAGATTTTTTCACTTACCATCTCATACGCTTTCAAATGTAGGCTACACGATCAACTAATTAAATGTCCAATGTGCTGGAGTAACAAGAAGGTCAACAAACACATCCACGAAAGGTCATGAGAAGGTTCTGGAAATGTATTTTACTCACGATGGTCATGATGTTCATTCTCAGATGAGGATATTTTTATGACAAAAAAATCCCAGTTGCCTAAATGGCATAAGCCTACTATCAATATTATCCCGGAGAGCAGACGGGAAACTTACCGAGAGGTGTAGAGCGCAGCTCGGTGCAGAGAAAGTGTCGCTGTTGAATCCACTTGTTACTCCCAATCACAACTGACAGCCCATTTGGCATGCACGAGCACGATGACAAGGTTTTATAGCGGACTTAACGATCCGGGGGCAAGTCACCGGGACAATGCCATGGCTTTTCCGACTGCCTGTCATCCACCAATGGGCTGCTTGCGAACGGGGAGAGGGAGGAGGCTTGGAGGAGTTAGGGGTCTTCAAATCTGATGTCATTACAAAGAAATTGTAGCTTCGTTAAATGACTGAATTAGACACACTCCGCATATGGAATCTTGCGAGGGAAATAAATTGTTTCGGCATGTTGATGTTTAGCGATGATAAGAACAAAGTAGGCTAAATAACTTATTGACCACCAGATCAGTAAATCATTGTATTTATATCACATAAAAACATGCGTCAATTAATGGAAAGTCGAATTGCCTATTTGTTTTTTCCTTGCAGAAAAACTTTTTTGAGAAAGATTCGACTTTTCGGTGGAAATAGGACGAGCTGTTTCTCTCGTACTATTTATACCTTCTCACTATCATCTTATAGTATTTATTCTACAGCAGAAGAGAACTGCTGAGTGTTGATATACCTCCCCGATATAACCGTTGTATTTTTTACCACACCAGTTGGCCTAATCCATGTTATAGGAAAGAAACAATACATGTCAAAGACAATATTCGATAACTGTAAATGAATGCAACTTTTCATTATGAATAGCCGACTGATGAAAATGTTCACTTTTAATTAAGCCAACATTTAAGATTATTTGTTTGTTCGTTTTCGAAACTAAATGCTATGATTCCTCAGAAAATATAATAATACACATGATCATAATTTGACAGGACACTTCGATAATCCTTTGTTTTCTGCTGTGAAATTAAAGCAATATTACAAACTCATTCAGGCTCTTTAATCAACGAATAATGATTAAGCTTTGTGGTGCAATATGTGAGTGTTCTGTCGTTACACACGGCAGACTCTCCGCACGCGGCCATTTAAAGGCACTGATTACGGTTTGAGTTCATGTGGGGCTTATTGTTTTAACCCGACGACCCCTCCAGCGCCCAACAGCTGACGGCGTGAGCCAAGACTCAAGCCGTTAAAGTGCATGTTAACGTTAATAAATGAAGCGTGAAAAATTGTTTTTTAACGGTTATGATCAGTAACATTTCAATTAGTCCAATATGGACTCACATCAGACACAGGCCTCTTTTGGCGGCCAGGCGATAGAAGGGGCGAAACGAGTGACTCTCTGGCACTCTGACATAAATGAAGTTGACAAGGTCATTGTCCAAGAAATATGTAACCAGACAGAAATTTGAGGAAAAGCATGAAACATGAAGTACATAGTATAATAATATAATAATAATAGTAACATTTATTATGTAGGTGTGCCTATGTATTATTTATTTAGTTGTAATCATCTACGTGATGACAATAATACAACCCAGCTATGCTGTATAGTACAATTGTCTTATGATAGTAAACTGCCATATTATATTGCAAAAAATTCAATAGTGTAGCTACTATGCAGTTATATGTAATTGCGTGACTAAAGTATTCTATTAAACTGCGGTATTTGTGCAACTTGTTCAGTAGTGTAGCCTGTGTGCGACCCACTTTAAATGCATTTAATGCACACGTTGAGACCTATTACAATTCAATGAACCTTCCGTAACAATAGATTACTAATGCATTCTGTACAATGTATTTTTTTTCTCTCTCACAGTGCAGAGTAAGCAATCACTAGACTGTAGCTATTGTTTTCCATATGTGATACAGCTTTTCTTTCTCTTTGCAAAACCATTAAAAAGCACTTACAGACCATGTGTATAGTTAACTGAGATGTAGCCTAGTTTCTTTAATGTGTTCGATGAAGAAAAAAAATCCTGATAATACAAGGCAAACAAATATAAGTGAACCATATTGAGGCTAGCAGGTCATATGAGTAGGACTAGGCCTCCATTCGTCCTGTGAGCAGTGGGTCCCCCAGCCAGGTCACCCGTGACGCAAGTGGGTCCCAACAAGAACTAGGTTCGTGTGCGCGCTCCAAGGATTTAGCGAACCGGGAGTCCTTGTGCGTGCACCAAGCAGATGATACAGTACCTTGCTGAATATGCACCACGCAGGCAACGCGCGCACGGTGTTCTCACGGCCTCGCGCAATAAATCTGGCAGCATCAGTCGACGCAATGGGAAGCTCCGCAACAACAGAAAGATGTCACAGAATCAAGGTCGTCATTTGCATACTTTTGCTGTCGTTCTCTTTTCTTTTCATTATACATGCGACTTAAGCTATGCTACTTATTGTGTTGTTTTGCTGTTTTCCTCTCCTTTGTCCCGTCTGTTTGCTTGTTTACTCGCACTAAATAAGATTATGCTAATGAGAGCGGATAAATGGCGGGTTTGTGAGAAGTGGCATTTTAAAAACAGGGGAGTTCAGCAACAGCGCTTCTGATACCTTCATTAGACATTCCCATAATCTCACTTGTTAGAGAAGCCAATAGTAGCCTAACACATGCAGAGACTGTCTGGTTTGGAATCAGAAGGACCACAAAGACAGATATGGGCTAATGTTTGTGGTTATTTCTCCCCCCATATCATTAGGTAATGTCAGCTGGGGATGAGTATGTAATGTCAGCCGGGGGTGAGTATACAAGTGCATCACAAGTCACAACCCACCATCAGAGATACTGATTGACAACTGTTTAGGGAGCAATGATGTTGGACAAAGGGAGGGGAAGAGAAGGTCTCAACTTTCAACGACTTTTCCAGAACAACCACAAGGGGCTTTAGGCTTTAACTTTAGGCCTCTCTCTCATATTGAACGTTATGGGGAAAATACTAATGATGCCCTCATTGCAGCACAGTTACAATCCACTGGGCACACTGGTTGAATCAATGTTGTTTCCACGTCATTTCATAGAAATGACGTTGAACCAAGGTTAAATAGACATTGAATTGACATCTGTGCCCAGTGGGAGCACCTTGAGCAGTTGATGTATTTGGAATCAACCCATTGCAAACCACCATGATGCAGTTACAGTTCACAGCCAGAGAACATTTTCACATTTTCATTTCACAGATTAGGTGCGTAAAATAGAACGATAATAATGTAGGAAGAATTAGCACGGCAACAGGTGGCTAGGCCCATGAGCCAAGGGTCTTCAGAGTGCAAGGTGGCTCTGGTCTATTTCAGCTCTCTAAGCCAAGTTACTGATTGCAAAGCTTTTGACACCTTTAGGTAAATTGTCCTCCTGCCTGCGCTGAGTGACTTCCATCGCATGGAGAGCAATGCTCTAATTCCCTCTATTGGTTCTGTTGGCCCTCTGTTCCCAGTACATTACATTACAGTTATGAGATAATGATGTTTCTGCCACTTCAGAGGACAATAGCGAGAGAGGAGTGGGGAACACAGCTGTTAGCTTGTCAACCACTGCTCTTCCACAAAATATGGACTATAAAAACTCTTACTTTCTATGTATTTGTATCCCCCCACTCCCCCCCCCCCCGGCTGTGTGTGTCTGTGTGTCTGTCTGTCTCAGGGTTTCGGCTGTGCCGGAAGGCCATCTGCAAGTGTGTGGCCTAACTTTACAATGCTAATGACAGCGACGGGAGGCTCCGGAGAAGACATGTCGCCTTACAAGACGCTTCAGAATCTCTTATTTATTCATCTGCTAATCCTGCCTGGTGTTCCAAGGTAAACAAGCATGTCCCACGCTGGCCGAGGGGCTGTGGGGGCTGTGGGGGCTGGGTGGATCGGTTGGAAACACAGGTGAGGATTAAAACCAAGGGGGAGGGATTGGCTAAGTAATAATAATTATGATTTTGTTATATTATATATTATAATATTTAGATGAAAATTAAGAACGGTTTATGAAAAGTGTTAACTCTCTCTCTCTCTCTCTCTCTCTCTCTGTCTCTCTCTCTCTCTCTCTCTCTCTCTCTCTCTCTCTCTCTCTCTCTGTCCGTGGGTGATGGTGGACCTGTGCTGTGGTGAATACCAATAGTGAGGGGCAGCATATGTGAGCCATACTTAATCCTGCTAATCTGCCTTCAAAATAAAAAAGAAGGAGAACAAAAACAGAGAAAAGAGAAAAGAGTGAAAAAAAGCGAGAGAACTTTCTCTTTCTGTCTGGGGCTCTGACCAGCGGTGTCCAAATGAACAGAAAACATGAATAATGCTGCTACTCTCAATCCTCACTCTTTTCTCTCAAAGATCTTGGAACTAAATGAAGGAAAAGTATTCTAAATCCAAGGAAGGAAAAGTAAATCCATGTGTCTGTGATAGGGTCATCATCTTCCAGGCAGGTGCATGTACACATATCACTTCTCTCCCCAGTCTATTCTTTATACCCAGATTAACCATGACAGTTGGAGTAAAATCTGTATTTTCTTTCTCTCATTGGCTGTACGAGCTGGGGACTGAGAGGGGGATGTTGGGGTGTACGGGCTGGGGACTGAGAGGGGGGTGTTGGGGTGTACGGGCTGGGGACTGAGAGGGGGGTGTTGGGGTGTACGGCTGGGGACTGAGAGGGGGGTGTTGGGGTGTACGGCTGGGGACTGAGAGGGGGGTGTTGGGGTGTACGGGCTGGGGACTGAGAGGGGGGTGTTGGGGTGTACGGCTGGGGACTGAGAGGGGGGTGTTGGGGTGTACGGGCTGGGGACTGAGAGGGGGGTGTACGGACTGGCCTGGGGGCTTTATCCCTACAGCTATTAGGAGGTAATTAAGTCCTAACAACACAGAGCCTCCCATGGCTACTATAACACAACTGCAAATGGAAAGCTTACAAGCTCCTTTAGACGGCAGGACAAATTGAATGGAACTCATTGGGCTTTGGCCATTATTCCAGCGGACCCATCTGGCTGGTAAAAGATAAAGGGGATTTGCTGGAGGTTGTGAGAGGTTGTGGTTGGTTCGTCGCGAGGTGTGTGTGTGTGTGTGAGAGGGGTAAAGAAAGGGGGTCTGGGAAGGGGATTGAGGTGTTTGAGGGGCGCAGAGGGATTTGTTTTAGAGGTGTCAGCTCCTCTTTAACAGCAGCCTGAGATTTGCTTTCGCCAAATGTTACAAATGTTTCATCAACCTGTTCTGTGATCCTCTGGGGTCAGGCAGGGGGGGCATGAGGGGGGCGTGGGGGGAGGCATGGGGGTACAAGGGCTTTACACCCACAGATTTAAACAACAGCATGGGGATGAATATATTCACGGCCGCATTCACACGCTATAGGAGCTCCAGATGCTTGTTCTAGCCAAATAAATAAAATATCTTTCCATACCCTACTGAGACCAGGCCTGTTATCTATCCGTACTGTACTGAGACCAGGCCTGTAATCTTTCCATACTGTACTGAGACCAGGCCTGTAATCTTTCCATACTGTACTGAGACCAGGCCTGTAATCTTTCCATACTGTACTGAGACCAGGCCTGTAATCTTTCCATACTGTACTGAGACCAGGCCTGTAATCTTTCCCATACTGTACTGAGACCAGGTCTGCTATCTATCTGTACTGTACTGAGACCAGGTCTGCTTATTCTGTCTCTGGGTCGTACATGCGTGATCAAAACAAAGAAGCAGTACATTTGTTAGACGAGGGTTGTCTGTTATTTTAGAGTGACAGCAGGAGTGATCATTATGTAGGAGATTTTTAACGGCGATATCTGTATAAAAGAGATATCCCATTTACATTTTAGTAATTTAGCAGACGCTCTTATCCAGAGCGACTTACAGTTAGTGACTGCATACATTATTTTTTATTTTATTTTTCATACTGGCCCCCCGTGGGAATCGAACCCACAACCCTGGCGTTGCAAACGCCATGCTCTACCAACCGAACTACATCCCTGCCGGCCATTCCCTCCCCTACCCTGGACGACGCTGGGCCAATTGTGCACCGCCCCATTCAAGTACTCATCGAGATTACGTGAAATAGATTAAACCTTATGTGATTCCGCTTTGTTTCAAGAGCATTTAAAACCAAGCTATCTGCTTGTGTCTACTTAACTATGGTAGTTACATAGGCAGGTTAGCGTAATTTCAGCCTAGGTATTCATTGTTAAATACAAAATCAAAATTCGTTTTTTGCAAACAAATTAATTATTTAACAGTCCCATATCTTTAGAAGATTAAACAGCTTTCTCCATTGTGGGTTTATTAGCAAGACCTTTGAAATTGTGCACACTTGAAACATCTATATAGAATAGAATAGGATTTAACTTTATTGGACATTTTTCTTTGGCATCACCTTAAAATAATGACAAATAAACTCATACACATGGTACACATAGAGAACAGTCAACCTGGTACACTGTTACTGTAAACATATAGAAAACAGTCAGCCTGGTACACTGTTACTGTAAACACATAGAGAACAGTCAGCCTAGTACACTGTTACTGTAAACACATATAGACCAGTCAGCCCAGTACAGTGTTACTGTAAACACATAGATAACAGTCAGCCCAGTACACTGTTACTGTAAACACATAGAGAACAGTCAGCCTAGTACACTGTTACTGTAAACACATATAGACCAGTCAGCCCAGTACAGTGTTACTGTAAACACATAGATAACAGTCAGCCTAGTACACTGTTACTGTAAACACATAGAGAACAGTCAGGCTAGTACACTGTTACTGTAAACACATATAGACCAGTCAGCCCAGTACACTGTTACTGTAAACACATAGAGAACAGTCAGCCTGGTACACTGTTACTGTAAACACATATAGACCAGTCAGCCCAGTACACTGTTACTGTAAACACATAGAGAACAGTCAACCCAGTACACTGTTACTGTAAACACATAGAGAACAGTCAGGCTAGTACACTGTTACTGTAAACACATAGAGAACAGTCAGCCCAGTACACTGTTACTGTAAACACATAGAGAACAGTCAGCCTGGTACACTGTTACTGTAAACACAGAGATAACAGTCAGCCCAGTAAACTGTTACTGTAAACACATAGAGAACAGTCAGGCTAGTACACTGTTACTGTAAACACATAGAGAACAGTCAGCCTAGTTAACTGTTACTGTAAACACATAGAGACCAGTCAGCCTAGTACACTGTTACTGTAAACACATAGAGACCAGTCAGCCTAGTATACTGTTACTGTAAACACATAGAGACCAGTCAGCCCAGTACACTGTTGATGTAAACACATAGAGAACATTCCGCCTAATACACATTATTATAAAATATATTTACACTACCGGTCAAACATTTTAGGACTCCTACTCATTCAAGGGTTTTTCTTTATTTTTACTATTTTCTACATTGTAGAATAATAGTGAAGACATCAAAACTATGAAATAACACATATGGAATCATGTAGCAACCAAAAAATATATTTTATATTTGAGATTCTTCAAATAGCCACCCTTTGCCTTGATGACAGCTTTGCACACTCTTGGCATTCTCTCAACCAGCTTCACCTGGAATGTTTTTCCGACAGTCTTGAAGGAGTTCCCACATATGCTGAGTGCTTGTTGGCTGCTTTCTTTCACTCTGCCGTCCAACTCATCCTAAACCATCTCAATTTGGTTAAGGTCGGGGGATTGTGGAGGCCAGGTCATCTGATGCAGCACTCCATCACTCTCCTTCTTGGTAAAATAGCCCTTACACAGCCTGGAGGTGTGTTGGGTCATTTTCATGTTGAAAAACAAATGATAGTCCCACTAAGCCCTAACCAGATGGGGTGGCGTATCGCTGCAGAATCCTGTGGTAGCCATGCTGGTTAAGTGTGCCTTGAATTCTAAATAAATCACAGACAGTGTCACCAGCAAAGTACCCCCACACCATAACACCTCCTCCTCCATGCTTTACGTTAGGAACTACACATGCAGAGATCATCCGTTCACCCACACCGCGTCGCACAAAGACACAGCGGTTGGAACAACAAATCTCAAATTTGGAATCCAGACCAAAGGACACATTTCCACCGGTTTCATGTCCATTGCTCGTGTTTCTTGGCCCAAGCGAGTCTCTTCTTATTATTGGTGTCCTTTAGTAGTGGTTTCTTTGCAGCAATTCGACCATGAAGGCCTGATTCACACAGTCCCCTATTAACAGTTGATGTTGAGATGTGTTACTTGAACTCTGTGAAGCATTTATTTGGGCTCCAATCTGAGGCTGGTAACTCTAATTAACTTATCCTCTGCAGCATAGGTAACTCTGGGTCTTCCATTCCTGTGGTGGTCCTCATGAGAGCCAGTTTCATCATAGCGCTGTATGGTTTTCGCGACAGCACTTGAAGAAACTTTCAAAGTTCTTTACATTTTTCGTATTCACTGACCTTCATGTCTTGGTGAATAATGATGGACTGTCATTTGTCTTTGCTTATTTGAGCTGTTCTTGCCATAATATGGACTTGGTCTTTTACCAAATAGGGCTATCTTCTGTATACCCCCCCTCTATTTACATTTTAGTCATTTAGCAGACGCTCTTATCCAGAGCGACATACAGTTTTAGTGAATGCATACATACCTTGTCACAACACAACAGATTGGCTCAAACGCATTAAGAAGGAAGGAAATTCCACAAATTAACTTTTAAGATGGCACACCTGTTAATTGAAATGCATTCCAGGTGACTATCTCATGAAGCTGGTTGAGAGAATGCCAAGAGTGTGCAAAGCTGTCATCAAGGCAAAGGGTGGCTATTTGAAAAATCTCAAATTTAAAAATACATTTTCAAATCAAATCAAATTTTATTTGTCACATACACGTGTTTAGCAGATGTTATTGCAGGTGTAGCGAAATATCTATCAATTTCACAACATATACCCAATACACAAAAATCTAGTAAGGAATGGAATTTAAGAATATATACATACAGTTGAAGTCGGAAGATTACATACACCGTAGCCAAATACATTTAAACTCAGTTTTTTGACACAATCCTAGTAATAATTCGCTGTCTTAGGTCTGTTAGGATCACCACTTTATTTTAAGTATGTGAAATTTCAGAATAATAGTAGAGAGAATGATTTATTTCAGCTTTTATTTATTTCATCACATTCCCAGTAGGTCAGAAGTTTACATACACTAAATTAGTATTTGGTAGCTTTACCTTTAAATTGTTTAACTTGGGTCAAACGTTTCGGGTAGCCTTCCACAAGCTTCCCACAATAGGTTGGGTGAATTTTGGCCCATTCCTCCTGACAGAGCTGGTGTAACTGAGACAGGTTTGTAGGCCTCCTTGCTCGCACACGCTTTTTCAGTTCTGCCCACAAATCTTCAATAGGATTGAGGTCAGGGCTTTGTGATGGCCACTCCAATACCTTGACTTTGTTGTCCTTAAGCCATTTTGCCACAACTTTGGAAGTATGCTTGGGGTCATTGTCCATTTGGAAGACCATTTGCGACCAAGCTTTAACTTCCTGACTGATGTCTTGAGATGTTGCTTCAATATATCCACATAATTTTCCTTCCTCATGATGCCAACTATTTTGTGAAGTGCACCAGTCCCTCCTGCAGCAAAGCACCCCCACAGCATAATGCTGCCACCCCCGTGCTTCACGGTTGGGATGGTGTTCTTCGATACACTGCCGATTTTGCAGGTTTTCCTACTTACAAAGCATGTAGAGGTCTGTACTTTTTTATTATAGGTACATTTCAACAGTGAGAGATGGAATCTAATACAAAAATCCAGAAAATCACATTGTATGATTTTTAAGTAATTAATTTGCATTTTATTGCATGACATAAGTATTTGATCACCTACCAACCAGTAAGAATTCCGGCTCTCACAGACCTGTTAGTTTTTCTTTAAGAAGCCCTCCTGTTCTCCACTCATTACCTGTATTAACTGCACCTGTTTGAACTCGTTACCTGTATAAAAGACACCTGTCCACACACTCAATCAAACAGACTCCAACCTCTCCACAATGGCCAAGACCAGAGAGCTGTGTAAGGACATCAGGGATAAAATTGTAGACCTGCACAAGGCTGGGATGGGCTACAGGACAATAGGCAAGCAGCTTGGTGAGAAGGCAACAACTGTTGGCGCAATTATTAGAAAATGGACGAAGTTCAAGATGACGGTCAATCACCCTCGGTCTGGGGCTCCATGCAAGATCTCACCTCATGGGGCATCAATGATCATGAGGAAGGTGAGGGATCAGCCCAGAACTACACGGCAGGACCTGGTCAATGACCTGAAGAGAGCTGGGACCACAGTCTCAAAGAAAACCATTAGTAACACACTACGCCGTCATGGAATAAAATCCTGCAGTGCAAGCAAGGTCCCCCTACTCAAGCCAGCGCATGTCCAGGCCCGTCTGAAGTTTGCCAATGACCATCTGGATGATCCAGAGGAGGAATGGGAGAAGGTCATATGGTCTGATGAGACAAAATAGAGCTTTTTGGTCTAAACTCCATTCGCCGTGTTTGGAGGAAGAAGAAGGATGAGTACAACCCCAAGAACACCATCCCTCACCTTTTGTGGTCCTCTGTAGCTCAGCTGGTAGAGCACGGCGCTTGTAACGCCAAGGTAGTGGGTTCGATCCCCGGGACCACCCATACACAAAAATGTATGCACGCATGACTGTAAGTCGCTTTGGATAAAAGCGTCTGCTAAATGGCATATTATTATTTTTATTTATTTATCCCAACCGTGAAGCATGGAGGTGGAAACATCATTCTTTGGGGATGCTTTTCTGCAAAGGGGACAGGACGACTGCACCGTATTGAGGGGAGGATGGATGGGGCCATGTATCGCGAGACCTTGGCCAACAACCTCCTTCCCTCAGTAAGAGCATTGAAGATGGGTCGTGGCTGGGTCTTCCAGCATGACAACGACCCGAAACACACAGCCAGGGCAACTAAGGAGTGGCTCCGTAAGAAGCATCTCAAGGTCCTGGAGTGCCCTAGCCAGTCTCCAGACCTGAACCCAATAGAAAATCTTTGGAGGGAGCTGAATGTCCGTATTGCCCAGCGACAGCCCCGAAACATGAAGTATCTGGAGAAGGTCTGTATGGAGGAGTGGGCCAAAATCCCTGCTGCAGTGTGTGCAAACCTGGTCAAGACCTACAGGAAACGTATGATCTCTGTAATTGCAAACAAAGGTTTCTGTACCAAATATTAAGTTCTGCTTTTCTGATGTATCAAATAATTTTGTAATGCGATAAAATGCAAATTAATTACTTCAAAATCAAACAATGTGATTTTCTGGATTTTGTTTTAGATTCCGTCTCTCACAGTTGAAGTGTACCTATGATAAAAATTACAGACCTCTACACGCTTTGTAAGTAGGAAAACCTGCAAAATCGGCAGTGTATAAAATACTTGTTCTCCCCACTATATATATATATATATATATATATAACATTCTATTGGTTGCAAGAATTTGGTATAATAATTAAAATTTAAAAATTATACGTTTTGAATCCGGCGTTGATTTGCATATCAGTTCATAATCCATAACCCATTGAATCTGTACATCAAAATTCTCTTCCCAATTATTTCGCAATCTATATGGCACAGCTGTCAATTTTTGTGTCCTTAAATTTAACTGGTATACTTTTTTATTTCTCACAATTTCCCTTAAACCAATGATGGTCTATAATGCAGGGTCAACAGACAAGTCCCTTACTTTTTACCCCTTCCACTTGCCTCTTCCATTTTTTGCGATAATGCTGCAATTAGTTGGTTGTAATTTTGGGTAAAGCAGAATTTTCCATGTGTTTTTTGTTAGCTGCATGTGTGACATAACTCCACCAGTCCTATTTATGATATAATTTGCAAAGATTATACCTTTTTAAACATTTTGTCAAAAAATAATGTTTTTTTAATCAATTAGTATATTTGAGTTTAACCACAAAATGTGTTATATTATTTGTTCTGTCTTTTCTGGTGGATTAAACTGAAATTGCAACCAACTTTCTATGGCTTGTTTTAAAAATAGTGATATTTTGGAGATTATTTCCTTTTCAAGCAACTGAAAGTGAGAGGTTGTAATCTGAATAAAGGGAAGAAGGCCATTCTAGAACATTGGTTGAGACATTCTTATAAATCTGCTAAAGAAGCAGTTCGGATTTAAATACAACTTTTGTATGACTGACGCCTTTAGTGAGAGGTCTAATGCTTTAATATTTAATCATTTCTGCCCTTCGAATTCATTATATAAATAGGCACGTTTTATTTAGCTGGTTTGCCGTTCCAAATAAAATGGAATATTTTTAGCTCATATAATTTAAAAAACAGATCACTAGGTGTAAGCAAATAGGTGAAATGGGATATGACTGAAGAGTTAATCACAGTGATTTTTCCACAAATAGGCTGGCATTTTCCTTTCCATGGTAGCAAAATCTTAGCTATTTTTGCTAACTTTCTATAAAAATGTATTGTAGTTAGATCATTTCTTTATTTCGGGATATGTACCTTGCAAAAGTACTCATCTCCCTTGGCGTTTTTCCTATTTTGTTGCATTACAACCTGTAATTTAAATATATTTTTATTTGAATTTCATGTAATGAACATACACAAAATAGTTCAAATTGGTGAAGTGAAATGAAAACAATTACTTGTTTAAAAAAATTCAAAAAAATAAATAATTGGTGCATGTATATGTATTCACCCCCTTTGCTATGAAGCCCTAAATAAGATCTGGTGCAACCAATTACCTTCAGAAGTCACATAATTAGTTAAATAAAGTCCACCTGTGTGCAATCTAAGTAATATAATATAATAATATGCCATTTATTAGACGCTTTTATCCAAAGCGACTTACAGTCATGCGTGCATACATTTTTTTTTTTGTGTATGGGTGATCCCGGGGATCGAACCCACTACCTTGGCGTTACAAGCGCCGTGCTCTACCAGCTGAGCTACAGAGGACCACAGTTGTGTCACATGATCTCAGTATGTATACACCTGTTCTGAAAGGCCCCAGAGTCTGCAACAACACTAAGCAAGTGGCACCACCAAGCAAGCAGCACCATGAAGACCAAGGAGCTCTCCAAACAGGTCAGGGACAAAGTTGTGGAGAAGTACAGATCAGGGTTGGGTTAATATCCGAAACTTTGAACATCCCACGAGCACCATTAAAACTATTATTTAAAAATGGGAAGAATACGGCACCACAACAAACCTGCCAAGAGAGGGCCGCCCACATAAACTCACGGACCAGGCAAGGAGGGCATTAATCAGAGAGGCAACAAAGAGACCAAAGATAACCCTGAAGGAGCTGCAAAGCTCCACAGCGGAGATTGGAATATCTGTCCATAGGACCACTTTAAGCCGTACACTCCATAGAGCTAGGCTTTACAGAAGAGTGGCCAGAAAAAAGCCATTGCTTAAAGAAAAAAATAAGCAAACACGTTTGGTGTTCGCCAAAAGCCATGTGGGAGACTCCCCAAACATATGGAAAAAGGTACTCTGGTCATGTGAGAGTAAAATTGAGCTTTCTGTGGTTATTAGCGTCATGTGGAGAGAACCAAGCCTGTCAAGTTCTGTGGTTATCAGCATCATATGGAGGGAACCAAGCCTGTCCCCGTTCTGTGTTTTTAGCATCATATGGAGGGAACCAAGCCTGTCCCCGTTCTGTGTTATTAGCATCATATAGAGAGAACCAAGCTGTCCCGTTTCTTTGGTTATTAGCATCATATGGAGAGAACCAAGCCTGTCCCCGTTCTGTGTTATTAGCATCATATAGAGAGAACCAAGCCTGTCCCCGTTCTGTGTTATTAGCATCATATAGAGAGAACCAAGCCTGTCCCGTTCTGTTGGTTATTAGCATCATATGGAGTGATCCAAGCCTGTCCCCGTTCTTTGGTTAATAGCATCATGTGGAGAGAACCAAGCCTGTCCCCGTTCTATGCTATTGGCATCATATGGAGATGGTGTGTAAAATTCCTCCACTCTCACTCCCCTCCGCCCCTCGCCACACACACACAGACACACACACACACACAGACACACACACACACACAGACACACACACACACAGACACACACACACACACACACACACACACACACACACACACACACACACACACACACACACACACACACACACACACACACACACACAGCCTCGTTGCACCTAACGATGGGGCGTACTGGTTTGTTACCAGCCCTCATTTAACCTCATATATAGTCACCACACACACATCCTTTCCCTTTCTTTTTCTGTCTGCTTGCACTCACACACACCACACATACACACACCACATACACACCACACACACACACACGTACACACCACATACACACACGTACACACCACATACACACCACACACACATACACACCACACACACACATACACACCACACACACATACACACCACACACACACATACACACCACACACACGTACACACCACACACACACACACGTACACACCACATACACACACGTACACACCACATACACACCACACACACATACACACCACACACACACATACACACCACACATACAACACACGTACACCTCGTATACACACCACACACACACACACACATACACGCCACACACACACACACACACACACACACATACACACACCACACACACACACACAGCTGGGTTTGAATGAGTGTCTCTGTCTAAAGGCTAGGGGAGAACCGTCTTTACAACACAACTATTTTTGGTGATTGTAATACCCTCTTCACAGCCAGTTAAGTGCTGATTGCATTGGGGCAATACTTTCCCCTTACTTCTTACACACGGTCAATGATTCTGATCACATCATAAAGATATTTTCCTTGGAACAATAACCTATCCGGCGAAATACACACACACACACACACACACACACACACACACACACACACACACACACACACACACACACACACACACACACACACACACACACACACACACACACACACACACACACACACACACACACACACACACAGCCTCGTTGCACCTAACGATGGGGCGTACTGGTTTGTTACCAGCCCTCATTTAACCTCATATATAGTCACCACACACACATCCTTTCCCTTTCTTTTTCTGTCTGCTTGCACTCACACACACCACACATACACACACCACATACACACCACACACACACACACGTACACACCACATACACACACGTACACACCACATACACACCACACACACATACACACCACACACACACATACACACCACACACACATACACACCACACACACACATACACACCACACACACGTACACACCACACACACACACACGTACACACCACATACACACACGTACACACCACATACACACCACACACACATACACACCACACACACACATACACACCACACATACAACACACGTACACCTCGTATACACACCACACACACACACACACATACACGCCACACACACACACACACACACACACACATACACACACCACACACACACACACAGCTGGGTTTGAATGAGTGTCTCTGTCTAAAGGCTAGGGGAGAACCGTCTTTACAACACAACTATTTTTGGTGATTGTAATACCCTCTTCACAGCCAGTTAAGTGCTGATTGCATTGGGGCAATACTTTCCCCTTACTTCTTACACACGGTCAATGATTCTGATCACATCATAAAGATATTTTCCTTGGAACAATAACCTATCCGGCGAAATACACACACACACACACACACACACACACACACACACACACACACACACACACACACACACACACACACACACACACACACACACACACACACACACACACACACACACACACACACACACACACACACACACACACACACACACACACACACACACACACACACACACACACACACACACACACACACACACACACACACACACCCTAACCTGCCAGATGGTATGCAGTACAATCCTTGTTGTCATCAGACAGAGGTCTACCTCTTCATCATATTGTACCTCTCCATCATATTGTACCTCTTCAACATATTGTGCCTCATATTGTACATTAAAAAACTTTGCCAATTACATTGTCATCAAGCCATTTTGGGGTCTTTGTGGAAGACAAGAAAAACACAGGCTGATTTAATGTAATTAATACACACTGAGCTCCTGTTGAGGAGGTGGGGGCTTCATTAGGAGGAGAAAGAAAGGCCGCCAACAACGGAGGGACTGTGTGTGTGTGTGGGGAGGGGGATTTTGGTGTGCCTCTCTCCTGCTCTGTCCCACAGTGTTGGGTCAAGAAGGGGGTCAAGAAGGGGGTAGAGTTGTGAGAGAGAGAGAGAGGGATGGGAGAGGAGGCGGAGAAGGACAAGGAGGAGGGGGTGGTTAGAGGGGCTGTTTGTCACTGTGAATGGGCTCAGGGTGGTTCACATCATCGGGGCATTGATGGCGTCCCCTCCCCTGTTGTAAAACAAGGTCTGTGTGCCTGCCTGAACACTGGGGTATTGTTGTCCGCCCCTCGCAAAAACCATACC